>NC_058080.1:176975956-177198456 GCF_014858855.1 Bufo gargarizans | reverse complement strand
CAGTGTGCATACAGGACAGCTCAGTGACACCACATGCTCCATTTGACAGAGTTGCAATTTCTCATCAGTTTTTTGACGATTATGGTTGTCACCCAGTTTCCTGGCTGAGACTGACTGTCTCCCATGACAACAAGAGAAACTCTAGTAAGCTCCATAGAGTAAAAGGAGCAGCCCCTGCCACACTCTATACAGGGGACTGATACTCTCATATATCCCCAGGCTGTGTTAAAGGGGCTCCTGTTTCAGCCCCTGAACATATACACATAGTATAGTAATTGGATCTTATTAGTGGCCACAGATTTGGGGCTTGTGAAAGTGAAAAGGAGCTTCTACCACTCCAGCAATCAGCAGAGATTCTGCACAAGACTACAGCTCCAGTATGGAGCCAGTCAGGCATACATCTGTGGGGTGGAGGGAGAAGTGGGGTTACATCAGACACAGGCTGGTAGGCCCCAAGCCTTCTACTGTGAAATGTCACTGACCTCTATGGTCCACAGGCCATTTCCTTGTAGTGGTGAACAAAATACAGAGGACTACTTCATACATTTATATACAGTATAGTGAAAAAGTATTTCCTCCTGCCTTCCTAAATGCCGCTATTTTTGCATATTTTCCAGCCTTGAATGTTTCAGAAACTATTAGGCTAGTTTCACGCTAGAGCTTAAAATGTTCTAGTAGGGGAACAGCCTGCCGGAGTTCATCACATCCGGCATAGCCAGAAACTGCCTACGGTGGGACCCGGTGGGATCCTGCCTCTTGTCGGTGTTCGTATCAAGATTGTGCTGGACAAATGCCGCTGCAGGCAGTCTTTTATGTCCGGCCGAATCCTAGGACTAATGCTGGAAACAGGCCAGATCCATGCCGGTTCTTCTTATAGTCCATGGACTCCGGCGGGGAAAGGCAGTATTTGGCTATGTCACATACGATTAACTCCTGCCAGAACAGCATGCAGGAACATTTTACCTCTAGTGTGAAACTAGAAAAAGATCACTAGAAGTGATCACTAAATGCTGTTCGGCCCTACCTGTAAGAATGTAGTCACACCCTAATCTACTACATCAACCAGCTAACCATATTGAATTGACTTAGTCACACCCAGGCATGATTATCGTCAGGCCTAATTCACACGACTAAGCTTGGTCCGGGAAACATGGCCCATAAGTCAGCCGCATCTCCTGGACCAGTCGTGGCATCCCTGACCCTAACTGACTGCATCAGTGACTTATGATACAGTGTGATCGCACGTCTATTGTACTATACTCCCATCATCTCAGGAAGAAGCCGTGAATGATGAAACCAGTGGTGGGGCAGAGCAGTGCGCTTTTACTGTTGTATGTTATGCACATGACGTCCCTTTAAATGGAAGTATAATAAATCATTCTCATCTTTTATGCTGGCAGCAGTCTGCACTATTTTCTCTGCCCACTTGTGATTAGATCATGGCAGATTTGTGAAAGTGAAGTGAGGCAGAGTAGATTATCTGGAGGTGGTACCTTGAGTGAAGGACATTGAAGTTCTACACTGGACCCGATGCAGGAATGGCCGGGGACTCTGACAGATGCACAGGACTTTGCTGCAATACCAGCTCAGTCTGAGCAGCTTCCCATTGCCATTTATTTCACTCTGGGTTATAAAAGTGTCTGTGATTTGCACCTCACTTCTTACTTTTGAGTGATGGGTATTGTGGGGGGCAGTTCTGTGCCATAAGAGTCCCAAAGTGATGCCCAGGTGCCTCATTTGGTCAAATTTTGTGACATCTGGTAAGCCTCTCAATTTTTACAAGTGGAAGGAAAAGTAGGTCAGAATTTCAGATTTAAACGCCTTTAGGTCTCATTTATGACATCCGACATTTTAAAAAGTTCGTGCAACGTTTTCTGTCTGGCCGACAACAGGCATTTGTGCCGGATCAGGCATGTCTGACATGTGAACGCAGCCTAAAAAACAGACACCAAAACCACCTCTAATGGTCTACCAGATTTTTCCCCTTTTAAATCGGTCTGCTCACCAACAATTGAGAGTAGCGCAATATTCCCTCCATTAATTTTTACTTTTTTTGCAGTAAATTGGTGTGCATGCTTTGCATCACATTTACCAACTGTTTTAAACACTTTTTTGAACTTTATAAGCCTTGCTCGACAAGAGGCATGGATTTCCAGAAAAGGGAATCGTGGCCTAAATGCTCCTGTATGTGCCAAAATGTTGGTGCTAGGGATGAGCAAATTGACTTTGGATGAAACATCAGAATTCGATTTGCATAAAACTTTGTTCCAATTATGTACAGAGCAGGAGCTCCATACAGTATTAGAATGTATTGGCTCCGATGAGCCGAAGTTAATGCCTCATAAATAACTTCATAAATTAATTTGTACTATAAAACAACGTTTCCTGAACTCTGATTCAGTTACAAGTGATAGTGCCCCGTTCAGTATTGGAACAAAGTTTTAACGCGAATCGACTTCGGATGTTTCATCCCTAGTTGGTGTATTTTTGGACCAAAACTTATAGGAGGCATAAACTTAGACTTTTTTGGGTGCATGCACAAATTTTTTGGGCAGACGGACAGAATTTTTGACACACGGATAGAATTCCAGCAGAAATCTCCAAGTTCTAGTGAATGGGACAAGTGGCTGTAATTACACTGCACCGCCACTGCAAAGGAGATGGCGCACAGGTAATGCTGAAGCAGAAGCAACGCTTGCACGAGCACAGCTACTTCAAATAGATAGTCAGGGATGCTGGGGCTCAGATTTCCACCGATCTGATATTGATTTCCTATCCTGAGGACAGGTCATAAGTATCTTTGCACTGTACAACTCCTTTAAGGCTACTTTCACACTAGCGTTTTTGCTGGATCGGCAGGGTTCATCAAAAACTCTTCCGTTACTGATAATACAACCGTCTGCTTCCGTTATGAATGGATCCGGTTGTATTATCTTTAACATGTTCATGATGGATCCATCATGAACTCCATTGAAAGTCAATGGGGGATGGATCAGTCTTCTATTGTGTCAGAGAAAACTGATCCATCCCTATTGACTTGCATTGTGGGTCATGAAGGATCCGTCTTGCTCCGCATCCCAGGACGGAAAGCAAACCGCAGCATGCTGAAGTTTACTCTCCGGTATGAGAACGGAATGCATTCTAGTGCACTCCGTTCTGTTCAGTTACGTTTTGTCCCATTGACAATGAATGGGGACAAAACGGAAGCCTTTTTCCCCCCCCCCCCCCCCCCCCGATATTGAGCACCTATGACAGATCTCAATACTGGAAAATATTAACGCTAGTGTGAAAGTAGCCTAAGACTGTGATTCATATTCTTAGACAATGCAAAGTGTAAAACTATTAGTAAACCAGTCCCAATGTGTACAGTAAGATAAAGAAAGTACTCCACAGACCTAACAATTACCATACCTACTCTATATAAAGGGCTACAACTGCTTATACTTCCAAATGTACAGCAGGTGCTACAATGCAATGGATGTGAGATTGGAACTAAATTACAGAGTGTGAACTTCCTTGTGGATGCACGTCACATATAGGCATCACTGTGTATTCCGGAAACCTTAGGAAATGGGGGGAGAGGAGCAATGCTGAGGTTATCACAAGAATAGGACGTTCAAAAACAACACCGACAGCCCAAACGCTTGTTTGATTTCCTGTAGATTATATCAACAGGCAACACAAAACTGCTACAAACTCACTTTCTTACTAAAAACATGAGCAAAATGTAAAAAATAAATAAAACTAAATTAAAATTAATCAAAGATACATGCAAGATCTTTTTACTTAGGTTTGGTACTACTGTGACAATCCTACAAATGGGCATCTAGTCTACAACCTTGTACTACTTATAAACAGGTCTCGGGTCAGCTGGTGCCAAGTGATGTACTGGACGTGCAGCTATGATAGACTTCTATGGGACACATAGTGAAGTGGGTGGTGAGCAATAGAGGGTACACTGTACGCTCCTACATACATGTCCTTACATCCTGAAAAGGATATACTGGTAACTGCACAAAAAAAAAAAAAAAGCGACAATTTCGCACCGGTGCAATGCGTGATGCAAACGCATTGCGCCCGCACAGAATCCTGACCCATTAATTTAAATGGGTCTGTGTTAGGGGTGCACCGAAATTACGGCGGCCGAGAATATCAGCCGAAAATGCACCTAATCCATTTCGGCCGATATTGATACATATCGGCAGAAAATAGCGGGGAGGGACTGGGAGGAGGAGCTGGGGGCCGGTGCGTTCACTGTGCTCCGGGCCCCCAGCTCCAGTAGTTATAAAATGTGTACAATTAATAAGGATTCTATTCATGAGGCCCCCTCCGCAGTAGAACATTCAATATAGCCACATCCTACTCACAGGGCTGTTATCTTAATGCTGGCCGGCCGGGCAGACGAGCGGCAGCGTCACGACGGACGTCATGTGCCCGGCCTACTTTCTGAATGAAGGAGGCGGCGCAGGCATGTGACGTCAGTCGTGACGCTGCCGCTCGTCCGGCCAGAATTAAGATAACAGCCCTGTGAGTAGGATGTGGCTATATTGAATGTTCTACTGCAGAGGGGGGCCTCATGAATAGAATCCTTATTAATTGTACACATTTTTTAACTACTGGAGCTGGGGGCCGGAGCACAGTGAACTCCTCCTCCCAGTCCCTCCCCGCTATTTTCTATTAATTGTACACATTTTATAACTAGTCTGTACTGGAGCGGCAATATGGGGGGGGGGGGGTCTGTGGATGGCACTGTTATGGGGTGGGTGGGTAATATGATTTATTAAATTCATGAAAAAGAATTATTAATAAAATCATTTAAAAAAAAAAAGTATTTTAAAAGTATTTGGGCAAAAAGGCAGTTTCGGTTTCGGTCAAGGGGTATCCTGAATTTTCGGTTTCGGACCAGAATTTTCATTTCGGTGCACCCCTAGTCTGTGTACATAAGCGGTGGTTTTCACGTATTACTTTTGCATTGCGTAAAAATCGTAGCATGTTCTATATGCTGCAATTTTCATGCAACGCTGGCCCCATAGAAATGAATGGGGCTGCGTGAAAATCGCATTGCATCCGCAAGCAAGTGCGGATGCCATTTTATACGGATGGTTGCTAAGAGATGTAGTTACTAGTTTGTAAACATTTTTTTTTCACCACGCGCAATAAAAACTGAACTGAATGCGATTGCAAACAAAACTGAATGGCTTTGTTTGCGAAATCACAAAGTTTTCACTGAACGCATCCGGACATGCTCGTCTGCAAGGGGCCTTTACCAGGGCATAATATATGTCTGATAAGCGACAATATGGTGGCAGGATTGCTTCCGTCCCTACATATTCCAAAACAAGTTTGTCCACAGAGAAGAAAAACCCAATTATAAGATTACTCATTTATGACCAAACAGAATGGGGCTATTACACTAGAATTAGAAGCCGTGCAAGCATTCACTGTGATTTACTAGAAAGCATAAAACCTCTGAATCATCATCAGGAAATGACCTATTGTTTACATACATTAAATGTCAAACATTCTCGTAATAAATATTTTTATAATATATGTATTTTTATAATTTCCCGTGGCACAGTGTATATTTACAGAAATCCCAAAATCTTTCACTTTGGCCACTATGGGTGTATTCTAGCTCTTAGATGCTGATGACTTATCCTCTGTATAGGTTGCCAATATCAGAAAGGTGGCGGTCTGACACCCAACCAATCAGCTGTGTGTGGCTACCGGCAGCACCAGAAACTAAACAGTGGTCCGAGCTGGAAGTAGAAGGCTCCATCCATCCACTGTGTAGTGGTCATGATAAAGTACTTGACCTTAGCTTCCATTCACGTGCTGCTGCAATCAGCTAACCAGGGATGTCAAACTCGTGGCCCTCCAGCTGTTGCAAAACTACAACTCCCATCATGCCTGGGCATACTACAGCTATCAGGGAATGATGGGAGTTGTAGTTTTGCAACATCTGGAGGGCCATGAGTTTGACATCCATGAGCTAATCGGTGCGGGTGCCAGGTATTGGACCTGATAACCTATCTAGGTCATCAATATGTAAAAGCTGGAATACCCCTTTAAGGTTCACAACAGACTAAGGGCCATTTACACATCGGCAAGTGTTTTGTGGTCCGCAAATTGCGGATCCGCAAAACACCGACACTGGCCATGTGCGTTCCACATTTTGCAGACTGCACATGGCAGGCCCTGTGATAGAAATGCCTATTGTCCGTGGCTGCAGACAAGAATAGGACATGTTCTATCTTTTTTATGGGGCCGTGAAACGGAACTACGGATGCGGACAGCACACTGTGCGCTTTCTGCATCATTTGCGGCCCTACTGAAATGAATGGGTCTGCACCCGGTCCGTTAAATTGAGGAATAGGTGCGGACCCATTCATACGGACGTGTGAATGGACCCCAACACTTCCTGTCCTATAGAAATCACTTTCAGCCGTCAGCTCCCAGGCAGGATTACCTTTATACAGATAACACAGGATTACGGTTCTCACAATACCAGAATCTGAACTTTGACTTGGGCCTCATGCACACGACCGTTGTTTTATTCCGTGTCAGTTGTTACGTTTTTCATGATTTTCTGCGGATCCATTGACTTTCAAGGGGTCTGTTGAAAATTTGGCTAATGCACAGTTTGTCATCTGCGTCCGTGGTTGCAGTCCGTCCAAAAAAATATAACCTGTCCTATTATTTTCGTGGAAAACTGTTCGCGAACCCATTCAAGTCAATGGGACCGCTAAAAAAACACGGAGGCACACAAGATTGTCGTCCGCGTCCGTTTTTTTTCCTATCATTTGCATGGCAAACTTGACTTAGACTTTTTTTTACTTTCCTTTATGTCTGGTGGTCCTCCAAAAATAAAGCAAGACACACGGAAACAAAAACTGATCACGGAACCCCATTTTGCAGAACGGAACACAACGATGGTCGTGTGCATGAGGCCATAGATTAGATACCAAGTAATGTATCACAATATTAGACACTAAATCAATAAATATATATACACACACATGTTCTTCCATTGGCTAAATGTACCACTGTACAGAGTTAATGTGCGGCACATCTTGGAAGTCCAAATTGATAAAACCTTGCATCAAGTACCTCCATACAGAATAGACATAAGGGGAAAATGGGGTGAATACGTGGAGGGACATGATGGAGTTAGTCACTACTAATGTATGTGACGCACATTGTTTTATCAATTTGGACCTCCATGTTCCTCATATTAATAGTAAATAACCTCATCATGCACCTCACATTAACCCTATGTTGTTCATTTTGTGAGGATGGGGTCACTTACTATTTATGTAAACCCTCACATTAATAAGTGCCCCCCCCTCCATCATTCATCTCACATAATGGCAACAATGGGGTTAATGAAAGTCACATTAACCCTAATGTTCCTATATGCTGCTGACTGGCTGCTAGCAGAGCAAGTAATCAGAAGCAGGTGGAACCGTCCCCTCTCGCGTCACACCATACTCCTCCATGACACCCCCCAGCCTGCAGTAGTGCAGCTTAGTATCGAAACACTGCCAATGTCTAAGCATCGATATTTCAATACCTGGTGCAACCCTACACAGGATCACACCATTAACAAGAGATGACAATCACAGCTTATCTACTCCCCGTCCCTGCATTCACTAGATTCTCCCATAGAAGTCAATGTGTCATCTCCAGACTACAGGTTCCTATGGTTGCTGTAAAGCATACCTCTGAGTGCTGTTAAAAGTAGCTCATGCCCGTCCCCAACATCCTTCCTCCGCCTTCCCAGGTGAAGCGAACTTACACCAAAGTAGGGTTCTCTGATGATCCTAGTTTGGTTCACTAGAACTGTTGAAGACCCCGTGATTTCAGACCTGGGCATTCATATGCAGTCATATTTTGGCCGAAAATTAGTTCAGAGAACAGACCTTTCTAACCATGAATCCATGCTCCTTGAGATCTATACAGAGATGTGTAAAAATGAAGCTATGCTGGTGCAGTTTGTTGTGGCCACCACTCAGACTGCACCCCCCCCATACACACAGTGGCGAATTAATGAAGTTCCTTGTTAGAGATAAAACCCGACATGTCCCAGCGCCATCAGTGCATCCAATCCAAACAATAACAGCAATTAGCAACACCTCTCGGAGAAGGCATACATGAGAGTACTGCATACACCACTGGAATAACCGATGAGATCAAGGAGACTGGAGCTGAATAAATCCGCACATACTGCAGCGTTAGGTCTGTTAATGCAAATGACAGCACAAAGTCAGTGCCGCCGCACACAGACTGCAGAAGCTCCAGGACTGATCATTTACATATCCATGCCCGCTCCCAGCAGGCGCAGATAGGTGCATCTCCTGGTGCTACCCCAATAGATGCCTTCAGCTTTTAACCAGTTAATGCACTCTTTATCATTCACTAGACTGTATTACGCTCGTATCCTATAAGGACAGCATGAGAGGGCGGTAACCCGTATCGCTTATGCTTCCAGATACACTCGCTATTCAAATTCACTTACCAAACACTAATACCGGGGATCGATGCTGTAGGATGGTTGTCTCCTCGTCCAGGATGTAACCTACATATCATGTTAATGGAAATAGTCTATAGGAATACTGAAAACCATTGGAGTCTGTCCACAGACACACTACCCCCTCAATTTACCCCACTTACTGAATAATACACTTTGCATGAGGAGCGGAGGAAGAGACGTGATAACGGAGATGGTCTGGCTCCGAAAAGTGATTGCAAATTGTCAGGCAAATGAGGCCATTGTATCCCTTCTATAGCCAACACAAACAATACAAAATTGGCTCTCAATCTGATGAGTATTCAGATGTTTGCTGCAGAGTTCATTGAGAAAGGGGGTACAAGGTATTTGACGTCATACAAGAGACTTTCTGCTCACATTATGCCCTTAGGTCCTCATTTACGTAGATGGTAAACTGTCCAATCTTATACTCTACCTGCCCAGATGAACACCGCAATCACGAGATGGTCTTCTGGCTATTTCCCCTCACATGGTACACATTCCAGCTTCCTTTCCATTATTTAGCATAGCTATGTACCATAGTGATTTTGCTAACTGATCTAGTGTGGTCAGCCTCTCCCACTGTAAAGTCTACTGCGCATCACGTATCTACGCTTTAAAGGGATCGTGTCATGAAACACATTCTAAATTTTTCAAACCAGCGCCTGGATCTGAATACTAAAATTTTTTTTTACCTGTATAGCGCCACCTGCTGTTTGTTGTGTTCCTTATTTTTTGGCCCGTCTCACTGAGCTGGTCAAACGTGCTCAGTTTCAAGCTTCAACTCCCACCAGCCATAGGTTCTATTAGAAGCTGTGTCAGTTATAGGGAGAGAGCTGCAGCAGAAAGGACACGCCATTGAGCTGCCAGGCTGAAGATAATCCATTCTAGCAGAACAGCTGGAGCAATGAATGGGGAGATCTCTGAACCCATGTGAGGTACAGGGCTGCTTCTAGTTTTGTATTGTCATGTACTATATGATGTCTGATTTTCATTTTTTACATCAATCATGGCTTACCCTCTAACTTTATTATCAGTTTGTTTGTTTTTTTTACTTGTTCAATAAAAAAAAACACCAACAACAATATACCTATATATACCAATATGTGAGCAGCACACACATTCTTTAGTGCCACCAGTTGTACGTTCTGGGCACTGATAACCTTCAGTAACCACGAGGAGAATTCCATACAAGGAAGTAAAATCCTTGGAATGAGATTAGAAACTCTTCAATGAGTTGCCATTTATTTAAAAAAATCCATAAATATGGGATTTGGTCCAGCAATAACAGATCCCAGTTAGTGTACATTCTTTGTGCACACGCACGATGTGGAGCCAGCTGGGCTGGAATCTCACAGGCATCTGTCCTAAAGTACTGCGTGGAATCAATTCACAGAGAAGACAAAAACCAGAATGGTTGGAAAGCACCGCACAGATACCGCTTTAGTCACTGTACTAAAGAGAAGAATGGTGTAACTAGCAAATCTCTCAATTGCTTCATTTAAAAATTATTCCTGCATCCACCTAAAAAAAAAAGCTGTAAAGTCTTGGCCACAATGGGTCTCACTTTCATCTAAGTTGCAGTCCACTGCCTGTTGTCAGACAAGATCTGTACCTGGTAACAGAGGCTCAAAGACAGCGGAGAGGAAGTGGGAGCATGTCAGAGCTAGCTGAGATTGTGAGTCTGATCAAAGAACTGCTTCTACGCGGCTTCTGAACAGTACCGGAGCCTCCTGACTTTCTCTAACGCTGGGTTCACACCTAAGCGTTCGCGATGGAGCGCTCTGTATGCGCGATTGTACCGGCGTTTACAATCGCGCATACAGAGACAAGCGAACGCCCATTGTCGCGCGTTCCCGAAAGTCTATGTACGGGAACGCGCGACAAACCGCCCCAAAGAAGCTCAAGAACTTTTTTGAGCGTCGGGCGTTTTACAGCGCGATCGTACGCGCTGTAAAACGCCCAGGTGAGAACCATTCCCATAGGGAAGCATTGGTTTCTCCTTGCTGAGCGTTTTACAGCGCGTAGGAACGCGCTGTAAAACGCTCAGGTGTGAACCCAGGGTAAGTGTGATTTATACCTCCTTATCAGCTTTCTGAGCTCCCTAGAAGAAAACATAATGGGAAGTAGGGGAAGTGAGGTCAGGGCCGGTGCAAGGATTTTTGCCGCCCTAGGCAAAGATCCATTTTGCCGCCCCCTCATGTCACTCACTCACTGATAGACACACACACTGACAGACAGACACGCACTCAGACACTCACTGAATGACGTACACAGAAACTCACAGACAGACACTCACTCACTGTCAGACAAACACACACACATATACTCACTGACAAACACACAGACATTACTGACCGGCAGACATCCACACTCACTGACATACACACACAGACACACATACATTTACTGACAAAGACAGACATACACTCACGCACTGACATAAATACACAGGCAAACACTTAAACACTCACCTCCCTGGGGTCCAGTGTGGTGCAGCCCCTCAGTCCTCCAGCGCGCCGTTTAGCATGCCAGGGCCGGGATGACGTCATATTCCGGCATCCCAGAGGGCGCGCAAGGGAGGAGTGGGGAGCTGCTAGAACAGCCTCCTTTGCCGCCCGCCTCCTCTCCTCCTGTAATTTACTGGCAGAGCAGGCACCTGCCATCAGGGTAAGCAGATGCCTGCTCAGCCATATTTAAGAAGGACCTCCACCTCTTGGCCCCCCTGTAACGGCGCTGGGGGCGGCTTCAGTACCGAGCCACTTTTCATCTTAAATCCCAGGCCGATATTTGCAAATCTGATATGTGTCACTTTATGCGGTAATAGCTTTGGAATGCTTCAAGGGTACTTTCACACTAGTGTTTTTGCTGGATCCGGCAGGGTTCAGCAAAAACGCTTCAGTTACTGATAATACAACTGTCTGCATCCGTTATGAACGGATCCAGTTGTATTATCTTTAACATAGCTAAGACGGATCAGTCATGAACTCCATTTAAAGTCCATGGGGGACAGATCCAGCTTTCTATTGTGTCAGAGAAAACTGATTCGTCCCCATTGACTTGCATTGTGGGTCATGACGGATCCGTCTTGCTCCGCATCCCAGGATGGAAAGCAAACCGCAGCATGCTGAAGTTTACTCTCTGGTATGAGAACGGAATGCATTTTGGAGCATTCCATTCTGTTCGGTTACGTTTTGTCCCCTTTGACAATGAATGGGGACAAAATGGAAGCATATTTTTCCGGTATTGAGACCCTATTACGGATCTCAATATGGGAAAATATTAGCGCTACTGTGAAAGTAGCCTTACTTTTATCCAAGCCACTCTCAGATTGTTTTCTTGTGACACATTGTACTTCATGACAGTGGTAAATTTAAGTCGATATATTTCACCTTATTTTATAAAATAATCCAAAATTTACCAAAACTTTGGAAAAAAATAAATAAAAAGAAAATTGTGGATTATTTTTTTTTTTAATCTCTCCACTTTTAAGACAGATAGTAATACCTCATAAAATGGTTATTAAACAACATTCCCCATATGTCTGCTTTATGTTGGCATAATTTTGTAAATGTCATTTTATTTTTTTAGGACGTTAGAAGCAGCCATTTTTCAAATATTTACAAAATTTCCCAAACCATTTTTTTTAAGCACCAGTTCAGTTAAAGTGACTTTAAGAGGCTTACGTAATGTAAACCACCCATAAATGACTCAATTTTACAAACTTCACCCTCAAAATTATTCAAAACTGATGTTACAAACTTTGTTTGTGAAACACTCACAAGAACTAAAGGAAAATGGAGGTGAAATCTCAAAATGTCACTTTTTTGGTCGATTTTTTTTTTATGTTAACCCTTGCCGTGTTGCAAGAAAAAAATTGATTAACAGCAAAATAAACCTCAATATATATTACTCTGATTCTGCAGTTTACGCAAATACCCCATATGTGGCGGTAAACTGCTATATGGGTATGTGGCAGTGGTCAGAAGGAAAGGAGCGCCATATGGATTTTGGAGGCAGATTTCTAGAATAATTTTTAGGCACCATTTTGTATTTAAAGAGACCCTGGCGTACCCTCAGAAAGTGACCCCGTTTTGGAAACTACACCCCTTAAAGAATATATTAAGGAAGGTAGTGAGCACTTTGACCCTCTAAGCGCTTTACAGGATTTGGAAACACTTGGCTGTGAAAATGAAACTTTTTTATTTCTTCCAAGAAAATGTTGCTTTAGCCCCACATTTTTCATTTTCACAAGGGGTAACCGTAGAAAAAGCACCCCATAATTTGTTACCCATTTTCTCCTGAAAACAGCAACACCCCATATGTGGTGGTAAACTGCTGTGGGGGCACATGGCAGGATTCAGAATGGAAGGAGCACCATATGGCTTTTGCAGCTCAGATTTTAAAGGATTGGTTTATGGGCGCCATTGATTTTTATTTTTTAAGTGATTGTCTTATGTGGGGGCTCATTATTTGCAGGATGGGGTGATGTTTCCATTGGTACAATATTGGGGTACATAAGAATCTTTGATCGCTTGGTATTACACTTTTTGTTGGGCAAGGTGAAAGAAATGGCTGTTTTGGCATAGGTTTTTATTTTTTATATATATTTTTTTTTTTACAGCATTCACCTGAGGGGGCATAAAACGTGATATTTTTATAGAGCAGGTTACGGACGCGGCGATACCCAATATGTCTATAATTTTTATCTTGTTTTTGTGTTGCCATTTTCTGAGAGAACGGATCCGTTTTGCCGAAACACTTGGGGCCGGATCCGGCATTAATGCATTTCAATTGAAATTAATACCAGATCTGGCATTCCGGCAAGTGTTCAGGATTTTTGGCCGGAGAGAAAACTGCAGCATGCTACAGTATTTTCTCCGGCCAAAAAAATGTAAGAGACTGAACTGATGCATACTGAACGGAATGATCTCCATTCAGAATGCATTAGGATAAAACTGATCAGTTCTTTTCCGGTATTGAGCCCTGTGACAGAACTCAATGCCGGGAAAAAAAACGCTAGTGGGAAAAGTACCCTAGATTTGCCTTTTTGATCACTTGGCATTCCACTTTTTGTGAGGCAAGGTGACTAGAAAATGGCTGTTTTGGCAGTGTTTATTATATTATTTTTTTACTTTATTTTGGGAAAAGGACACGCTTTTTTTTTTTTTTTTTTTTACACGCATGGCAGCCACAAAGCCTAAGGAAGGCATTGGGCTGCCATCCAAGCCATTGGGTCCCCATCACAGCAGCGCAGGGACCCAATGGACACCCCACAACCGGCAGGATACCGCGATCAGCGCTGACCGCAGCAGTGCAAGGGTTAATGCACAAGCATTGGTGTTTTCACCTATGCCGACGCATACAGCAGGGGTCCGGCTATCAGTGACTGCCGGACCCCTGCAGCTGATCGGGCGGGCGCAGCTCCTGTGCCCACCCGATCAGAGCGCCGTAGCTGTATGGCGCTGGGATTTGTGACCCTGTTTCCAGCACTGCACATGCACAGCGCTGGTATCCCACGGGTTAAGTTTCTGCTTATTCTAGACTTTGAGGTCAAGGAGGTGTTCCTATCAGTGATTGACAGCCATCTGTGTATTCACAGTCAGAGGAAAGGCTGTCAATCGCTGATAGGACCTCCTCCTTGACTTCAAAGTCTAGATTGAGCATGGATATGAATGGATAAAAAGTTATACTGAATATTTTCCTATAAAACTATATATCAATCTGCTCAGCTTCCCCTGCCTACAGCTCAAACACCATGTTCAATCTGACAGATTTCCTCTAACGTGCACCCATCACCACAAAATGAAATGCAATCTGCAAACACCATGTTATAGAGCAGAAGGAGCTGAGCAGATCAATACATATTTTTGTGGGCAAAGATTCAGTAAAACCTGCAATTTACACATTTATATCTCTGCTTTTTCTAGCCTAAGACCGCCTTGAGAACAGCTCTTAGCACAAGAGCTGAAGTCACAAAAAACTAAGATACAAATCTATCAATTACAAGCCTCACTGAATCTTTTCCCAAATACCGTATATCAACCTGCTCTGCCATGCAAACAAGCTCGCTGTTCTTCTATTTGCCATAGAGCATAGTGGGAGTTGTAGTCTGCAGTGCCAGGGGTTGCTGATCACCGCATAGAGGCTTAGGTACAATATCACACACAACCTGTGGACAGATGCACAATGGTTTCTGGAAGAAAGCAGACATGCTTTTCTATTCCTGTTCAACCCTACTAAATGTAGGACAACATGACTGGGAAAGTTCCCACAGATTACTATGACTAGAAATGGACCATACCACAGATACGGGCAAGCACACTGGTGTCTTGCAGCACTGGGGTCCTAGGTTCGAATCCGACCAAGGACAACATCTGCATGGAGATTGTATGTTCTCCCCGTGTTTGCGTGGGTTTCCTCCGGGTTCTCCGGTTTCCTCCCACACTCCAAAGACATACTGATAGGGACCTTAGATTGTGAGCCCCATTGGGGACAGTTGGAAGCTAATGTCTGTAAAGTGCTGTGGAATATAGTAGCGCTATATAAGTGCATAAAATAAATAATAATAAATGGAGCATTCACACCATTTTGTGGAATTTGCTTTCTCTCCCCTGAAAGAAAAACTGTCTGCTAATAGTTTGGTGCAAAGAATTCACTAGACAGCAAAGGAAGAACAACATCCCCATCAATTAACAGTAGTACTTCAATTAAAGCGACAGAGGTAATAAGTATTGAGACAGAATAGGAAGAATAAGTTATGGACTCCAGGAGCTGCCACCGGTCTTACTGGTCACACAGAGATACACAGTCAAGTCACCAGTTAATATCCAGAGTTAGGCCTCTTGCACGCGAACGTTCAGCGGGTCCACAATACACCAGCACCAGCCCGTGTGCACTCCGCATCACAGATGCGGACTCATTCATGCGGAATGGAAGCATGGATTGGAACCCCACGAAACCAGTACGAAGTGCATCCGTGGTGTTTCTGTCCGTGCCTCCGCACTGCAAAAAAATAGAACTTGTACAATTTTTATTTATTTTTTTGCGGTGAATGGGTCCGTGATCCATCTCAAGTTGAATGAGTCTTGATCCGTCCCAGCCGCCGCACGGACATTGCCCGTGCATTGAGGACCGAAAATTGCGGTCCCCAATGCACAGAATGGATGCACACCATTCCTGTGCAAAAGGCCTAACCGTGAGCAGCATGGACTGCAGCTAGATGGGTTGGGAGTGACTCAGTAAGGTCCTGGTAGGTTGTCACAGGTATGTGGAGCCATGCTGGCTGCAGAGCATCCCACTGCTGCTGGAGGGAGCCTGGGGGAGGATCAAGAGAGTGAACACATTGATCAAGGTCGTCCCACAGATGCTCAATCGGGTTCAAGGATGGGAAATTAAGGGGCCAGGGTACTACTTGGAAGTCTTGTTCATGGTCTTCCAACCAATGTCAGACATTTTTTAGCCATGTGACATGTCGCATTGTCTTGCTGGAAAATCTCATCCCCCAGGGAAGACAATCGGCATGTATGGGAGTAAGTGATCTGCACGGATGGATTCATACCCACAGTGCCTTCTACATGGATGAGTTGGCCCAGAGAATGCCACAATAACATTCCCCAGACTATAATGCTGTCACCACCAGTTTGTTTTCTTCCAGTAATGGTTGCAGGGTGTTTGTTCTCTGATGTTTCTCGCCTGACACTTAAACGTCCATCTACTCGATGAAGCATAAAATGTGACTCATCGTAGAAGGTAACCCTTTTGCCAATCAGCAGAGGTCCAATTCTTATACTGTTGCGAAAATGCAAGTCTTTTCTGCAGATGCAACTTCGTTAGAAGAGGTGCAGGGACCATCTATCTGCTTCGGAGCCCCATACGGTTCTCTAAACTGTTTTTGAGACATCCATTGGTGGGGAGCGGCTCCATTGTAGTGAATCCACCCTCACGCACATTCATATCTGACATTCACCTCTCATCAATGGCACGTGGTGCTCCGCAGCTTACATGTTGCTTATTCACACTGATGCCATGTGGCCATTCGAGATGACAGCAATGAGGGACATGTGTGCAGTCAGCCTATTGCACACCTTATATACCCAGAAAGCCAAGTGGGAAGTGGTCATAATAATGTGACTCAATCATGTAATATCTATCTGTAGCTTACTGGGATATGTATGGTGAGAAAGAAGAGGTTTTTAATGTATACTAACAAGAAAAATTACCCAGCGGAGAGAAAAGCCATGCTATTCACTAACCCTGCCAATAGGCTATCAATATGAACATCTCAGAAAATCCCTTGTCTCAGAGGCAACCACATTGAAAACGTATGTACTATTACGTGGTGGCCATTCAGATTAATGGTCGTCCATGTAATATAAGAAAGGCTCGAGTCTGCCAGAGTGGTACTCCCAAGCACAGACCTCCTCTCTCTAAAACCCGTATGCCCTAAGAGAGCACACACAGTGTATTTGAGCAGACAAAAATTAACTTTCCAATTTCCATACACACACCAGGCAAAATGAAACCAAAAAAATGTATTCTACTAATCTGACATCAAACTGTCGAGAGGTTTGCTGCCCGCGAACTGATGATGACCAACAATCCTTTATTTGTTAGGAAGGCAAAGCAATAGATCACAAAGAAATGTTGCTAGCAAATTTTTAAAAAGGGGGGGGGGAGGGGCGCGACAGCATTAAAAATGCACATAAAAAGACACTGCTGCTACAAGAGCACAAAGTGGGGACAGCTGGGTGCAGGTCTGCACTGCAGTACACAGACAGGACCTCAGAGCTAATCCAGGGCTCCTGACGGATCTCATTCATTATTACATCCTCTCATTTCCACTGAATGTAGAAAATGACACGCAGCAAAATACTCTGCAAGATGAGGCCAATTTAAATGAAGGCAGCTGAAGCAGGAGCACTGCAATATTCCACTGATGGAGCAATTTTAGACACAAATTATCCACTTACTAGGTTAAATCTGAGAAGGATTCAGGAGAGCAGACAACAGGGAAAATGACAGGCTACAGTAACTAAAGAAAAGGAATGTGCATAGCTCAAAGTATATAATGGCACGTCTATAGCCTACGGCAGCTTCTTTATTAATTTATAGGGGGTCTGTAACCAGGAAACTCAGTGTTAAACCAGGGACAATGCCTTGCAGGGCTAGCTCAGATACTTTATCCATATGCAAATGAGTGGTTAAGTGCACTTGGGGTGGTACCAAGTTACTGTGTGCATCCTTGCTCCAAATGCTTCCTCTGCCAACCTCTCCTGCTCCTTCTTGATTGACAGGGCCAGGTTCATAGTCATTTCATCTGGTCCCGTCAATCAAGAGGAAGGGGCTGGCAGAGAAAGCAGGAGGGGCAAGGATGCTGAGAGTGGCTTGGGCCCGCTGTCACGGCTGTGTAATAGTCTGGTGGTAGTGGACCGTGACACTTGTGCCGTACATGCTTGTTGCCAGTGGCAATGTGTTGTTTTAGCATGTTTGGATACTTCCCCTTTAAGCCTGGTGTTCCTTACCATTTTGGTGTGTACGGGGTTAAGATGTGTGCAAGGTGGATCTGGGTGTGGCCTCATAGCTCTTCTTATGTTGGAGTTGTGAGCTTGAGGTCAGTTGTTTGTCTGCCTTTGTAGGAGAAGGAGCATTGCTCCTCTCTGGATTTGTCACCTGTCCGTGAGGGCCTCCTTGTGGAACACCAAGGTCTTTAGCAATGTCTTTTTATGTTCTCTTCCTTGTTCCCTAACTTACCTATTATGTTTGTTTTGGGGATTTGTTATGTCTAGCTCGGTGTTCTATGTCTGGTATAATGCCCGGCATGGTTGCTAGATATCCTGTTTGTCTGTGCCTCTGGAAGGGGGTCTTAGGGTTCCCTGGAGGGGGAACCACTAGTCAGTGTGCAGATCTGCTGGGACCGCCATGCATCCTATCTGCATGGGGGTCCCTGTTTGTGTTTTGTGCTGTGTCCTTTGAGGTGAACGGGTTCCAGTCGTTGTGGTAGCAGCGGCAGGTAAGTGCGTGTTGTTTGGGGCTCTTACCTGCCGATCCAGTAGCTGTGCACTGTCTGTCCCTTACCTGGCAGCTAGGCCAGTGAAACTCCTGTTCATCCCAGACATGGATGAACAGGTCGTCTCATCCCCTTTCTCTATTTGAGGGACTATCAGGGCGACTCAGGGTCCTACCAGCCAGGTCCGCTCATATGGTGAGGAGTTAGGGCGCGGATTAGGGATGCAATAAGAGGTGACCAGCTCCCTTTCCCAGACTCTGGCCTAGTTGCTTGTCAGTCTGCTTAACATTGTACGGTGGTGGGTTTCTTCCACTCCCCACCGCGACACCCGCCCTCTGTGCACTTAACTGCCTATTTGCATACCCAGAGTATAGGTCATCAGTATAAAAAAAGTCTCAGAAAACCCATTTAAAAAAAATACAAATAAAAATCACATCATTTTCTCCAGAATGAAGAAATGGAAAGGTGTCATTACATTTAGCTGTGTTACATGCCTGATTTAAAAGTGAATTTCACAGTGACTCCTTTTAAGGCCGCATACACACTACCATATGGATGGCCTGCAAACAGTGCAACCGCAAAATACAGACCGCAGCAGTGTGCATGCAATGGGCCTGTGATCACCCGATGAACAGGTAAAAGCATCATAAAATAAAAAAATAAAGTCATCCAAGATCAGGCTGTGTAACCAGTGATCTGCTGCCCAGGAAGAATGACTCTCTATGGGGACAGGCTTGTCCCTATACAGTGGAGGTGACTGCTGCATGTAAATGTGGCCCTCATCTCCGCTGGCGATAAGGTAATATTTATGAGGAAGGGACGACAAATGACATGTACTTATCTGCAGATGATTCAACAATGTATCAAATGTGAATGAACGACAAGAGAGGAAATGACGTGACCTTCATCAATAACCTTTTCAGATGTTCCGCAGATGGTAACAAGTCCTTGGCTTTTTTTATTCATCCCTCAGAAATATGAAGAAAAACGTATACTGCACATACCAAAAAGCATCATTTCCCTTTGTAGCACAATACTCTATAGAAATAAGGACTCCTTGCTGCCTAGACCTACAAAGCGACCAGTATGTCTTTGTCAATACAGCGAGTTGTTCATTACAGCTACTAATAATGCAACCTTTTGTTGGATTACGAAACTTCAGAAACCCCTTATGAGAGATCTTGCTTGGTATGTTTCTATCCACTGTTTAAACCAGAAACGCCTCCAAAAAAAGGGATTGGACAAGGGAAGCAGAACAATGAATGAATGGGTATCATGCTTAGTGCTGAGGAACATATACCCCTTTGTAGGAAGCACCAAATATGCAATCAGTGAGCTCGGGCCGGCCATACACAAGGTAACTGTCGACCAAAGACATTTGGCCGTAAGCTCTCCCCTGCCTCCCCCATAAACATGGCCTCTAGGCTCGACCTATAGCATAGGAGGGGGGAAAAGGGTCACTGCTGGACATCACTGGTTTTGGTTTACCTTCCCAAAAAATTAAATCCAACAGCCCAATTCTTATTCCCCCTCTAAAAACTGCTGCCGGCACATTGGATAGTTGGCTGATCCTGCCAAAATCAGAGGGTCTGACAATATGCATCCAGTGTGTATGGCCAGCTTGACACTGCATTAGAAACAGCCTACGTACAATCAGTTCATGTAGTACAGTACAGGCATGCAGGGAAAGATCTAGGGATACATCGATATGGGCATGATGGGAGAAAGCACTGCAGAATATTCTTTGTCCTGCCATTCCTGCAAACTGGTGGTCCATAAAACATGGGCACGGCCGTGTGCACTCTGTATACAGGTCCTTCTAAAAAAATTAGCATATTGTGATAAAGTTCATTATTTTCTGTAATGTACTGATAAACATTAGACTTTCATATATTTTAGATTCATTACACACAACTGAAGTAGTTCAAGCCTTTTATTGTTTTAATATTGATGATTTTGGCATACAGCTCATGAAAACCCAAATTTCCTATCTAAAAAAATTAGCATATTTCATCTGACCAATAAAAGAAAAGTGTTTTTAATACAAAAAAAGTCAACCTTCAAATAATTATGTTCAGTTATGCACTCAATACTTGGTCGGGAATCCTTTTGCAGAAATGACTGCTTCAATGCGGCGTGGCATGGAGGCAATCAGCCTGTGGCACTGCTGAGGTGTTATGGAGGCCCAGGATGCTTCGATAGCGGCCTTAAGCTCATCCAGAGTGTTGGGTCTTGCGTCTCTCAACTTTCTCTTCCCAATATCCCACAGATTCTCTATGGGGTTCAGGTCAGGAGAGTTGGCAGGCCAATTGAGCACAGTAATACCATGGTCAGTAAACCATTTACCAGTGGTTTTGGCACTGTGAGCAGGTGCCAGGTCGTGCTGAAAAATGAAATCTTCATCTCCATAAAGCTTTTCAGCAGATGGAAGCATGAAGTGCTCCAAAATCTCCTGATAGCTAGCTGCATTGACCCTGCCCTTGATAAAACACAGTGGACCAACACCAGCAGCTGACATGGCACCCCAGACCATCACTGTCTGTGGGTACTTGACACTGGACTTCAGGCATTTTGGCATTTCCCTCTCCCCAGTCTTCCTCCAGACTCTGGCACCTTGATTTCCGAATGACATGCATAATTTGCTTTCACCCGAAAAAAGTACTTTGGACCACTGAGCAACAGTCCAGTGCTGCTTCTCTGTAGCCCAGGTCAGGCGCTTCTGCCGCTGTTTCTGGGGAATGCGGCACCTGTAGCCCATTTCCTGCACACGCCTGTACACGGTGGCTCTGGATGTTTCTACTCCAGACTCAGTCTACTGCTTCCGCAGGTCCCCCAAGGTCTGGAATCGGTCCTTCTCCACAATCTTCCTCAGGGTCTGGTCACCTCTTCTCGTTGTGCAGCGTTTTCTGCCACACTTTTTCCTTCCCACAGACTTCCCACTGAGGTGCCTTGATACAGCACTCTGGGAACAGCCTATTCGTTCAGAAATTTCTTTCTGTGTCTTACCCTCTTGCTTGAGGGTGTCAATGATGGCCTTCTGGACAGCAGTCAGGTCGGCAGTCTTACCCATGATTGCGGTTTTGAGTAATGAACCAGGCTGGGAGTTTTTAAAAGCCTCAGGAATCTTTTGCAGGTGTTTAGAGTTAATTAGTTGATTCAGATGATTAGGTTAATAGCTCGTTTAGAGAACCTTTTCATGAGATGCTAATTTTTTAGATAGGAATTTGGGGTTTTCATGAGCTGTATCCCAAAATCATCAATATTAAAACAATAAAAGGCTTGAACTACTTCAGTTGTGTGTAATGAATCTAAAATATATGAAAGTCTAATGTTTATCAGTACATTACAGAAAATAATGAACTTTATCACAATATGCTAATTTTTTTAGAAGGACCTGTACATAGTGTACGGAGCAAGACTTAGTGCCATACACTGTGCAGGGGCCATGCTGGGTTACTGCAGCTAACTCCCCATTCAAGCTACAGTTTAAATTGGTGGGGGTGCCCGGCACCGGACGCTCAGTGCCCTGACACTGATGACCTAAGGATAGGTCGTCAATGTTGAAGTTTTAGAAAACTACTTCAAAAAGGTACTACCTATGAAAGTCTCCAATGACAAGAGCAATAGAGCAGTACGAAATATCCTTTCTTTATAAGCACCTTAGTGGTTAGAGATCTGGAACACAGTACCCATGTGTGCATACTGCACACATGTGGACCCTTAAAGGGGTTATCCAATTTCACAGCCCCCCCCCCCCCCCCATGTAATATACATACCCCGCTCCCGCTTCTCCCTGTACACGGATGAAAACATCCGGTGTCGGGGGAGCAGCCAATGGCAGACAGGGACGAGCCTCTCTAGCATCGCCTGCTTTCCGGGGGACAGGGACCCCCCTTTAAGACTGGAATTCAGCAACTGAATGCACAGTATATGGATGTTGGACTAAATGAATTCTAGGCTGATTAGATAGATGGGTAAATCAGATCAGACAGAACAAGCTTCCTGAAGGATGATGGACACACAGAACACATCATGGTAACCCTTCATGAAACTTTGACCTCGCTTAACTCCTGAACAGTAAAAGAAGGTGACACATACGCTCTCTCATTTTCCCAGGCAGAATCCTGGACTGACTCCCCATGTAGCAGCTACATACTGCTTATTCAATACAACCAAAATAGAAAATGATTAAAGATTCCAAATGGAGCACATTGTTACAACCGAATGGACAAAAATAACCTTTTACAGCATGAACGCCTCGAGATCATGATTTCTCAACCACAGCTTCCTTTCTTTCTTGTCAAGTAACCTACATAAACTATGCCTTTCTTGTAACGCAGGCATCTACCTTATCATATATTATATCTCACTACAGACAAGTACTTTACATTCAGTATAAACAAACAATTACTTAAAGGGGTATTGCAGGTGCTTCAAGTCATCCCCTATCCACAGGTACCCCCCCCCCCCCCCCCCCCCCCCCCCTGTAAATCCACCCTCAAATGAATTGAGAAACTTGTCGTTTCTATGGGAGTTCTGGAGATAGCCGAGTACAACGGATGGAATGGCTGAGCGCATGTACAACCACTCTATTCACTTCAGGGGGGCTGCAGGGAGTACAGAGTACAGGACCCCTGTTCTCCTGATCAGTGGGGGTCCAAGCGGCATGAGCCCCCACCGATCTAATAGTTATCCCCTATTCTGTGGATAGAGGATGACTTCAAACAACCAGAATACCCCTTTATATACTCTACTATGAGTTTCAAGAAGAATGACAGAAGGCACAGTGAAGAGAGGGCACAAATAATATAGCTTCAGATGGTTCACAGAGTTTTCAGTGCACCAAGTTAAACCAAAAATAGACAGGTTGATTAAAGATATGCATTCTGCCACCGATGTATGCAAAATTAGTCTCTTATGTGTGCGAGTGCCAATCTCTTCTACAAGCAATGGAGGATAGTGAACTCGCTATAATCATTACCCTAGAGAGACCAGTTGCATGTAAAATTTCAGTGAGGGAGATGCAATGGATATGTATTTAGGTAATTATTTCAATGTAACTTGAGAAATGATGATAGAGATCAAAGGAAAATCCTCTCTCCAGCTCTGTGAAAAAGACTGATTGACACAGGTTGGGATCTCAAAGAAGAGGAGGAGTTACAGCATAGATAACTCCATAAACAAATATAACAATGGCCTCAAGATAGCAAAATACACTAAGTGGCTTTATTTATTATACTTATATAGCGCTGATATATTCCACACCGCCTTATGGATATTATCATCTCTTGCTGTCCCCCAATGAAGCTCACAATCTAATTGGTTAAAAGATATAACACAACACAATTATGATGGATTCTAAATGAAAGCCATAGCTGGGACAGCAAAATAACATTTTTAACCCCTTCCCTGGCAAGAATGTATTCTTACAGGGTAGCACTTAGACAAGGACATACCTCATACGTCCTCTCTACTGATGGCTGCATCTGAGAAAGTAAAAGCAGCTAGAGATAAGAACCTAAGGTTTATAACAATATTACGTATAACACGCATATACCTGAAGCTCCCAAGCCTGACCCGATTTCTAAAAGGTTGTATCTCTAGATGTACGTTGGCAGTAAGGCCTCTTTCACACGGGCGTCAAGGATTTGGGCCGGATAAGATGCGGGTGCGTCACGGGAAAATGCGCAATTTTTCCGTGTGAGTGCAAAACATTTTAATTGATTTTGGACGCGCGTGAGAAAAATCTGCATGTTTGGTACCCAAACCCGAACTTCTTCACAGAAGTTCGGGTTTGGGTTAGGTGTTGTGTAGATTTTATTATTTTCCCTTATAACATAGCTATAAGGGAAAATAATAGCATTCTTAATACAGAATGCTTAGTAAAATAGGGCTGAAGGGGTTAAAAAAAATAAAAATGTAACTCATCTTAATCCACTTGTTCGCGCAGCCCGGCTTCTCTTCTCTTCTTCGAGGAAAAGGACCTGTGGTGACGTCACTGCGCTCATCACATGATCCGTCACCACAGGTCCTTTTCCTACTGCACAGCAAAGAAGACGACAGAAGAGAAGCCGGGCTATAACCATGTTATAAGGGAAAATAATAATGATCGGGTCCCCATCCCGATAGTCTCCTAGCAACCGTGCGTGAAAATCGCACCGCATCCGCACTTGCTTGTGATTTTCACGCAACCCCATTCACTTCTATGGGGCCTGCGTTGCGTGAAAAATGCACAATATAGAGCATGCTGCGATTTTCACTCAACGCACAAGGGATGCGTGAAAATCACCGCTCACGTGCACAGCCCCATAGAAATGAATGGGTCCGGATTCAGTGCGGGTGCAATGTGTTCAACTCACGCAACGCACCCGCACAGAAAACTCGCCTGTGTAAAAGGAGCCTAAGGCAACCCTGGTATTTTAATCAAGACCTGAGTCGTATTTCTAGATGTTATAGTGATTTAAACACATACAGGATACCCCCCCTTCAGTCTATCGTCTCAGTCAGTGTGGAGGAGGAGAGGAGGGTCAGTAGGTGAGGTGGTGACGGGCTGCAGCGAAGAGGAGAAAACTGGATCCTCATCTCCATTGTGCCATAAACTACTTTTTATCGAGTACTCTGGCTTACATTCCTCCCTGTTTTTTATTTTATTTATTTTTTTTCTCTCTTGTCTCCCATGCTTCAATCCTACGTTCTGTCTATCATGTAACTGCTCTTCCATGAGGCCTCAGAGCAGTGATATGTGTCTTTACATCAGCAGGACATGTGACAAAAACCACTCCCTTGTACATCCTACATTACAAAGATACAATGCTGGACAAAACCAACCTCAACTGAACATCAAAACAGATTTTCCACAGGGAGCAATGGTTGGCCAATTTATTTACAATAAGGAACGTTGGATAAATTGTGGTATTTGGGGAAAGAGATAACAGCGATATCTGTTGGGCCGGATACATTTATATCAAGTGGACACTACTACAGGAGTACGGGTAAAATACATTTATGAGCATGCAATCAATCCACCTCCCCATCAATCAGAAAGCTTACTAGCTGTCACACAGGGAGAGTTTTTTTTTTCCAAAAAGGCAGCTTTAGGCTCCATTAACACGTCCGTGGAATGGGGCCTCATCCGTTCCGCAATATCCAGAAAGGGTGCGGACCCTTTCATTCTCAATGGCCAGGAATAGATATGGGGAGCACACAGTGCTTCCGGTCCGCAGCTCTGGAAAAAAATAGAACATGTCCTATTCTTGTCCGCAATTGCCGCCAAGAATAGGCAGTTCTAGGGGGGTGCCGACCCGGGGTATTGGTATGGATGGAACAACCGGACGTATGGCGCTGCACAATTTCCAATAAATAGATGCAAATGTTGGCTGGTACATTCCTGAGTTTGGTTTTTTTGCACATCGTTATGCAGAGGATAGATACCTCTTTGCATATCCTTTTCCCATAGCGTATTGCCAATAAGTCTCCATACCATGGAGTACTTCTAGTAAGACTCCACACAGGACTGGTCTTCGAGGAGATCCCGCACCCTGCTGAAGTTTCATATATTTGACACAAGCAGCACTGAATGTAGACATGTGTGGTATTGATAAACTAATCAGATCTTACAGTTTTTTGGCGTATAAAATTTTATTTGTACCGAAAGTACAAATTGTAGTACCAAAGCTTAAGGCCTCATTCACACATCAGTGATTGTGAGCCACAGCCAGGAGTGGAGCTACAGAGACATAAGGTATAAGGTAAAGATCTGCTCCTGTTCTGTATTTTTGACCCCTACCTGGTTTTGGCTCACAATCACTGAAGGAAAATACTGACGTGTGAATAAGGCCTAATACTATTGCAGAATATCCAAAGTATGTATGAAACATGTGGCTGTACCCTAAGGCCTCATCCACGTTTCCATTTTTCACTGTGCTGTCTGTATTTTCCACGGACAGCACATGTATCCATTGACCTAAATGTGTCTGTTCACATTTCAGTATTTTTTTTTTTTTTTTTTACTGACCATGGGTCAGTAAAAAAAAAAAAATATTTTTTAAATCAAGGAGACATGCAATACTTTGATCCGTGATGCGGACCAAGCACACCCATAGTCTACGGGTCTGTGAAAATCATAGGAGAGTCTCTGGAAATAAATTTTCAGCTGGGCAACGTCAGTGAATTACAAATGACAAATGTATGGTAAAAAACGGACACACTGACCAACCACAAATCTTTCACGGATGAAACACGTATGCTTTTTTTCATGGACTTGTCACTGACACGACATTTAGGCCTCGTCCACATTTGCGCAATTAAATGCCTCCCAGACAAACAGGGAGCAGCTACACAACACAAATCTAACCCACGGAAATAATGCTTCACACATATACACAAAAGTAACAACAATACACAAATAAAAAAAAATTGTTACTCACATATGTGACACAAGCACAAATAACTAATAGATACAACGACAATAAGAAATTTAAATAAAGGGGTAGATAGCCAGTCAGAGAACCCTCCAAAAACTCACCTGCTGGAGCAGACAGCCCCGTGAAGAGCAGCTGCTGGGGACGCTCACAATTCCCTTTTCAATATAACCAATTTTCAGTTGTGCTCCTGTCAGGACGATGAGGACTGATCCATAGCTGGGATAACCAGAAACAGTATTTTAAAATTCACAAAGTGTCTTCTGCTGTTTTCCACAGGAAACTTATCGTTTGGTTAAAAGTTGGCTTCTTTACATAGAAACGGAAAGCTGGGTTCCCATCTGGAGCTTTGAAAGTGGAGGACCTGGACAATGTCAGTCAGAGACCCCTCATTCAGTTCACCTCTGCTCATATTCTTTAGGCATCTTAAGTCTAAAATTCCTCACTTCTGAAGGCTGATGTACAAAACCGCCAATAAGGTGGGATCTGTGGAGGGGGGGAAAAAGAATAGCATTTAATACTACAGCAATTTAATGCTTTCCATGGGCATGTAAATAGGATATAAAGAAAAACTAAAAAATTATTCAAACATAAAATCATATAAATATAAGGAATGTCAGTCTTACAGCAAAAAAAAAAAAAAAAAAAAAAAAAATGTATACGCTGCCAAACTTAAAAAATATATATATACACACACTTAAGTCTTCCATCATGCACAAAAACTCCCCTTGGCAGCTTGTTATATCCTGTTCCATGAAAGCTGGCTAACAACTGTGAGAACTCCCACAGAGAGTGTCACTGAATGGCAGAGCAGGTCTGTAGATACATCATCAATCCCTGTGGGAGCGGTTACCGTACCTGTCTCCCAATTTCCCAACAAACAGCTATAATGAAAAATCCTAGACATTTAATCAACTTTCCAAAGCATAAAGAATAAGGAACTGCTGCAACTCTAATCTCATCTAGAATACCCCCCAAACCGACTGTATACTTTACCGGCAGGTTCCCCTTGTCTCTAACGGGGGCTGCTCATGGTGACCATGCATGGCGCTGGTCAGCAGCCTGTGGAAGAAAACCCATTTCCACATAGCCAATTAGGGAATCTGCAGTTAAAGGGGTTGGCCCATCTCATACATTGGGGGCATATTGCAAGCTTATGCCCCCAATGTCTGATATGTGCAGGTCCCACCTATCTGTCACGGCCTCTGTGTTGTGCGCGTGACACATTGCCGTACATGCCGGTTGCCATGGACAATGCATTTATTTCGGCTTGTATGTGCCTTTTTCCCCTTCTCCTGGTTCCTCCCCTGTTTGGTGCCGGAGGGGTTAACTGCCTTGACGGGTGTGGTCACTAGGTGCTTCTTATATCTGTGGCTTAAGGTCAGGAGTCAGTTGTACTCCAACCTTGGTGTGTGCTGGAGTTATGCTCCTTGTCGGGATGATCCATCTTCCAATGTAAGGGCCACCTAGTGGGACAACGATGTCTTCCTTATGTCTCCTCCATTTTCCCCTACCTTACCTGTTGTTATGTTTGGTGTGGATATATGTTCTGGGGTTGTTATTCCATGTCTGGTCAGTGTTTGGTGTTTTATGTCGGGTATGGAGGCTAGATGTTCCCGTTTGCCTGCTGTGTCCTCCTGAAGGTCCATGGTTGCTCCATGGTTTCCCGGAGGGGTGAACCAAAAGTCAAGTTTGAGAGCTGTTGCCGGAGTGCTGGTTCCTGTGTGTCAGTACATACGGCATCCGTTTGGTGTTTTGGATTGCATTACGTTTGTATGGGTTCCAGTTTACCTTGGTGTGGTCTTCTGTTGTACCGCCCAGCAGCTGCGGCAGGTAAGTGACCAAGCCTTCCTGGGTTTTTGGTTCAGTGGGTTTTCCCTGCCACTGGATACTTACCTGCCGACCCACTTGGCTTCCTCTCTTTGCCGTTAGGCCTGCAGAGACTTCTGTTCTTCCGTGTCTTGGAAGAACAGGTCGTCTCTCCCCTGCTTCTATGCGAGGGATTATCGGGGAGACTCGGGGTCCTAGGTAGGATCCAGGTCCACTGATACGGTGAGGATTAGGGACGCTTTAGGAGGTGACCTGCCCCCTTATCGATGGTTTCTGGCCTGGTGGCATCCTATTTATCCCTGACATTGTACAGTGGGGGGTTTCCCCCACTCCCCACCATGACTATCTCTAGAACGGAGCCTGATTTGAATGGACACTAATTCTTAATTTTTTTTTTTGTATTCTTAACATGCCCAGACTTACAAGAAGTGACTTTATTATTATTATTATTATGTATAGTTCTTCATTGGGCGAGGTCGAAGTCCATTGCGTGCACTTCAGGGATCAAGTGATCCTAGACCAACTTCGACACAAAACATATGGGGGGTTGCGCTGCGCCTGTGCAGTCAGGCAGCCTCAAGCGCTGTGAGCTGTCTGGGCCAGAGGTTGCCTAACTGCACAGTCCACAACTTGAACATTATGGGATGAAACCGGGCTAGGATCACACGCTCCCGGAAGTGGCTGCAATGGACTGGGGAGCGCAGTGCTTTCCTAGTAAGAAGATATACATAGGCAATATCATCATAGTTGCTTTTTGTGAGTCTGGGCATGTTGAGAGAGGAAACAAACAAAAAAAAACACCCCTTTAACCAATTCAAGACCGCTCTTTGGGCAGGGGGGGGGCGGCTCTAGGGGACACAAGGAGCTTTAGTTTTAATGTTGTTTTTATTTATCTATTCTTATGTCTCTGTTGTGCCATTCCTGTATAATTTCAACTAGAAGTTATGAATGAATTGCTAGCAGTCTGCAGTAAGGGTACAGAGGGGAGGTGACCAGTTAGGGGTGTCCCTGCACGGTCTGACAATGGCCGTGCTGACTGGATAGTGAGTCTGTGCATGTTACAACCCCCCCTCCCCCAACTGGTTACCACCCCTCTGTACCCTTACTATAGACACTTAGGCTAGGTCTACACGACGACATTTGTCGCGCGACAATTTTTATAATGGCAGTCTATGGTGTCGCACTGCGACATGCTGCGACGCGACAGTCGCAGAAAAATCAATCTCAAATGGATTTTCTGCAACTGTCGCAGCATGTTGCAGTGCGACACCATAGACTGCCATTATAAAAATTGTTGCGCGACAAATGTCGTCGTGTAGACCTAGCCTTAGCAATTCATTCATAATGTCCACCAGAAATAATAAAGGAATGGCACAACATAATGGAGACATAAGAATAGATGCTCCAGAATTGTTATTACATGTGGGATACATGTAGCTATTAAAGCAGACCTGTCAGGAGAGGTGATGGGTTTAAAAGAGAACTCGCCTCTAGGACCTCATTGCAGAGGTGATCTGGTTCTGCTAAGGCTACTTTCACCCTGGCATTTTGGTTTCAGTTTGTGAGATCCGTTCAGGGCTCTCACTAGCGGTCCAAAACGGATCAGTTTTGCCCTAATGCATTCTGAATGGAAAAGGATCCGCTCAGAATGCATCAGTTTGTCTCCGATCAATCTCCATTCCGCTCTGCAGCGTTTTGCTGTCCGCGATGTGGTGCGGAGCAAGACGAACCTGTCCTGACACACAATGTAAGTCAATGGGGACGGATCAGTTTTCTCGCACACAACAGAAAACTGATCCGTCCCCCATTGACTTTCAATGGTGTTCAAGATGGATCCGTTGTGGCTATAGAAGACATAATACAACCGGATCCGTTCATGACAGACGCAAGCGGTTGTATTATTGCAACGGAAGTGTTTTTGCAGATCCGTGACGGATGCGCAAAAACCGCTAATGTGAAAGTAGCTTAAGTCCCGAGTCATCATGGATCCTTTCTACACCGTGCTACAGCCAAATAGAATACTTACTGCTAAGTTTTCCCCTGAACATAAATGATCATTGGGGTTCCAGCAAGGGGACGCTCCACAAATAGTTGACTGTCAATGGACTCAGCAGAGAACCTTTTTAACACTGAGGGTCAAATATTAAATCCGCTATGCCAGTTTTCAACATTCATACTTTCCCTGTAGTTGCTGAGGAACACCAAATGTCTACAAACACATGGCATCTCCAATCACCAGCATAAAGAAATACTATCGATAGTAACAACTCATCAGAAACGGCGTGGCAGACGGGGCTGTCCTCATTTGGTGTTCTCAGAGGGTGTGTACCAACCTTGAACTCAACCCTAACATAGAAGACAGAAACATGAAATCGATTACCATCACCCAAACGCTGCGGGGTACAGTTACACAACAGTAATACCAGCCTACACCATCCTCATAACTACATGCATCTCCTAGTGTCATCACTTCAACGATGACATCTGCATAGGCTTTATGTTCTTCATTGCCTATTACAGACCGCGATTCACTTCCTGCCGTAACCCACAGACAGGTTAGACTTAATAGATTACCCATTTTGAGGTAAAAAACGCGCTGACTCAGCGGTCTATCACATGCCCACAGCTCCCTATCGGTCTTGTTAAAACTTCTTGCAGATGGTTAAAGTAAAAAGCAAAAGAGGAACGCAGAGAAATGAATTTTCAGTCTCAGTAAAAGGCCAGGAAAAATACAGATAGTATTGCTTAGTGATTAAAGGGGTTTTCCGGGATATTTATATTGATGACCTATCCTCAGGATAGGTCATCAATATCAGACTGCCGGGGGTCCGACGCCATATCAGCTGGTTGTAGAGACAGGCGTGCGTCGTGCCAGCGCAGCCTTCCCTTCATTGTTTACCTGCTCGCCATCGACCTTGCAGCGGTGAGCAGATGTAACTACAAGACGTACCATTCATTTCAATGAGGCGGCTCCTTCCTATTCAAATGTATAGAAAGACCCGAAATCCCCATGACCTATCCTGAGCACAGGTCATCAATAACAGAAAAACCCTTTAACGGTCAGCAAACCAGTAGAGGGAAATTACTCTGATCAGGCATCCATCAAGAGGGTCCAATGATAGATTAGATGTTCCAGATTAACCCATTCCTGACACAGCAATTTTGTTTTTACTTCCGGGCTTCCCAGAGCCATGACTTTTTATTTTCCAGTTCACATAACCATATGTGCCACTGTTTCTTGTGGGCAAGTTGTACCTTCTGATGGCACAATTTATTATTGCATAGGACGTAGTAGCAAGATGGAAAGAAATTGTAAACGGGGTGGAATCGGAGAAGGAAAAAAAAACTCAATTCTGAAATCGCTTTATGGGTTTTGCTTTTGCAGTGTTTCCTAAGAGGTAAAACTAGTATGTTAAATGGGTTGTCCAAGCCGTGTCTGGTGTTGTAGCTGAGCTCCACTGAAGTGACCACGTACATGGAACAGGTCAGCCAGTTTTATAGGTACACATCTACTGGCTTGTCTGCTCAGAACCCCAAAAACCAGTAAAAAAAAAAAAAAAAATCATCTTTGAAAATACCGTGGCTCCCATAACTGCCACTTCCAGATAAAAAACTGAAGAGCGGTACACGACTGCTGAGCCTCTGCCATGCCTGCACCAGTGACTTCTGAGGAAAGCGAAGGAAAGGGGTTTTCTGGGCCTTCCTTGGCATAGGTCATCGATATCTAATCGGTGGGGGTCTGACGCCCGATACCCCCTGTCAATCAGCTGTTTGAAGAGGAGGTGGCACTCCAGGCTCCTCACAGCATACCAAGCACAGCGACATTCATTGGATAGGGGCCATGCTTGGTATTACAGCTCAGACCCATTCACTTGAATGGGACTGAGCTGCACATAGGTCACATGACAGATAAACATTACATCACTGGTCTAGGAAGAGTTGAGTGCCGACATCTCTTCAAAGAGCTGATGGGCAGGGGTGTTCAGTCAGACACCCCCCCCCCCCCCCCCAATCAGATATGATGACCTATCCTAAGGAGAAGCCATCAATATCAGATCGGCGAGGGTCCAGCACCCGGTCAGCAATATGAGGAGACAGCGCGCGCAGGGCACACGTGCCGTCTCCCTTCCTGCCCACTGCTGCTGTCCAAATAGACACGCAGGAAGAGAGAAGGTAGACAGCACATGCACACCGGCACTGTACTCACCCATCTTGGGCAGTCACATAGAGAGGCAGCACACCTGCTCAGCTGCTGCGCCAATTATTAGGGAGACTCGGGAACCCTGGTTTAATAACTGGCGGTAGTCACAGCAGTTGGGATTCAAACTGATCAGACGTTTTTATCTTGGTACAAACCCTTTAATGACTAAACTACATGAAGACTTGCTGGCACAATAGGCTGGGTTCACAGTGCGCTGAAAAGGAAACTTCTACATGTATCTTACCGTGGTTTTGTAATTTGGGTCACTAGTTGTGCTTTTTTTTATTTTCCCTGGTGAAACTTGTAAATATGTGTGAACCTAGCCTTGTGATCTTGATATTTCTTAAAGGGGTTGTATGCTATTTTAACATTGATGACCTATCCTCAGAATAGGTCATCAACATCAGATTGGCAGGAGTTCGACACCCCTGCCGATCAGCTGTTTGAAGAGAACGCAGCGCTCATACAAACGCTACTTTCTCTTCATTGTTTACCTGCTTGCTGTCGCAACTCCAATGGTGAGCAGGTGTTATTACAAGTAAGCTGTCCCATTGGGACGGCTCTGTAGTGTTCACTTGAATAGGAAGACACCATCCCATAGACGTGAATGAGACAGTTTTAATTATACCTGCTTACCGTTGCAATGTCGACAGCGAGCAAGTAAACAATGAAGAGAAGACAGCGCTCTTACAAGTGCTGCAGTCTCTTCAAACTGCTGATCGGTGGGGGTGCTGGGTTTTAGATCCCTACCTATCTGGGCAGTCTAATATTACCACCAATTACTGAATGAACGAGCAAACGCTAGTTCATCAGGCAATCGTGATCTTTCAACACGCTTATTGAAAAAAAAGTTGCCAGCAGCAGATCGTGCTCTCTAACCACGATCTGCTGCCAACAAACCACTAAACAGCACGGGGACGAGCAATGGCATAAAGATTGCTACTCCCCATGCTGTGGAGGAGATCACTGCATGCAAATGCAGCCGTCTCCTCTGCTAGCGAGCAGGCGATTGCCCAGAAGACACTTCCTTCCCAACAATCGCTTGTAGGATTGCTAAATGATTTCCACCTTGTAGCTGTGATGAGGCGGCTACATGCAGCAAGACACTGCCCACCTGCAACAAACAGCCACAAAAATGTGGCTACTGCAGTTGGGCAAGTTCAAGGACACCCAGCCTTACAGACTAACAGCTCACTGGCCTGTGAAGTGACCTCATATACACTGCTGAAAATCACTTGTGAGCTGACCCATTGACTTGAGTCAGTGTTCATTCGGAGTGTAGCCTACACTGGAACAGCCCCTAGTTAGGACTATCGTTCGTCTGAATGAACCGTTAAGGTGTCATGCCACTATATAGTACTACCAAAAAGGTTTATTTCACCACAGTGGTCTGCATGCTTTGCCCCTCCAGATGCTGTAAAACCACAACTCCCAGCACGCCCAGAGAACCTGAGACAGTCCAGTGATGTTGGGAATTAGTATTGCCCAAGAGAGGAGGAGGAGGCGAGGTTGCCCACCACTGTTTCACAGCATGCCATGTTACCATGCCCAACTGCAGCCCCTAGGCCTCATGCACACAACCGTATTTTCCATCTCTCTGCAATTTTTGCCGGTGGACACTGACCAATTCACTTCCATGGAGCCATGCACACGGCGGCACTTTTTGTGGTCCTATTCTGTTCCACATTGTGGACAATAGTCCTTTCTATTGATGGGAGTGAGACAAATATGGAATACACATGGAAGTTATCTGTATTTTGTGGACCATGCAGGCCGCTGTCACACAGTCAGTGTTTGATCAATGATTTAGTGCAGGCATACTCAACCTGCGGCCCTCCAGCTGTTGCCAAACTACAACTCCCAGCATGCTTGAACAGCCTACAGCTATCAGACTACAGCAGGGCATTGTGGGAGTTGTAGTTTTACCACAGCTGGAGAGCCGCAGGTTGAGCATGCCTGATTTAGCGCAAAAACACCTAATCTCTGTGCAGGCTCCTGGATTCTGCTGAAAATCCCTGACTGACCTGGACACTTGCCCCTACACACAGAAGGCTATAGCCATCACTGCTCTCATATGTCCTCTCTAGTATCTATGGACAGGAAGAGATAAGTGGGACGGCACGTGCGCGCCATCTCCCCGTACAGATGATCGGTGGCGGAAACCCGCCAATCTGACATTGATGACCTATGCTGAGTATAGGTCATCCATGTTAAAAAGCCTGGACAACCCCTTTAAGAGCTCATGTGCACACCCTCTTCCCAACAGGTAGGGAACCCATCCCCTGAGGTCTCCACCTACCCCCTGCCTTGTAGACTGGGGGCTTAGCACATGTGTGATGTCAGCTTTACAACCAGGACCCCCCCTCAAACGTGGAGTATGGAAGCCGCACTGCTGACTACAGCGGTACTCCCAGCTCTAGAGCAGTGTGTGGACTGATGCCTACAGCCTGTAAGTGGTACCAGACGGAACAGTGGAAGAGAGTAACCCCGCAATAAATGTATCCCCACACGCACACTACGAGGAGCAGACATATGTACACAAACACACTGAGACAGGACGCACATATACACACACCCTGCAAGTCTGGCCGGTACCGAAAAGCACGGAGCGGGAGTCACCTGCTAGGGGTTACCTATCAGCACGGAGTCCGGCCGCGGCTGGAGTACACACTGGCACACGCACACTTAGCGGAAGGTGCTCGCCGAGAGACACAAGCACGGAGGAGAGAGGGCGCGCCGGGATGACGTCAGTCGCTCGGCAACAACTAGTGCTGTCTTGGCGCAGGGCGAGTGACGTCATCCACTGGAGCCGGAAGCGGAGCGGGAAAAGGAGAGCGTTCTCCTGCCGTTGTTTTCACTATGAGTGTGGCCGCAGGACTCTAGGAGGTATCGTGCAGGGGGCTCCTCGTGTGTACTGGGTGCTTATCGCCACGTTCACACAGTCGGTATTTGAAAGCCAAGACCAGGAGTGGAGCCTACAGAGAAAAGTATAATAGAAATATCTGCGCCTCTTCTGTGTTTCGGCTTATAAATACTGACGGAGACCTATATCATATATGTGACTTGCTGGAATATTTGGGAGATATTTTTTTATTTATTTTTTTACCAAGTAGGTTATCAAGTTACTGCTTTCTATGTCTGGTCTCTTACTATGTGACATTCCTGTTTTTCTTGCAGGGGACAACAAGAAGCTGCTGCCTGCGGGCGATCACCTCCTCTGGGCTGTACTGGCAGGCTTCCTCTCTTTTCCTCTGTATTATTTATCGTATTATTTCATGACATTTTTCTAGAAAATGATAGGATTTCTCTGGTCCAGAGTCTGCGGTATAGATAGCCCCGTTCGTCTCAGGCGGGCAGAATGCACACGAAGGGTGCTGAGCTTGGAGCTGAATAAAGACCGAGATGTTGAACGAATGCATGAAAATGGAATTAACACTCTTGACATAGAAGCAGTGGAAGGGCGATATATGCTGTCCGGGGGCGCGGATGGGATCATTGTTCTTTATGACCTCGAAAGTTTTAGTCAGACGCCCTCTTACACATGCAAAGCGCTTGGTAAAGTGGGCAAAGGCCACCCTGATGTCCACAAGTTTAGTGTAGAGACGGTCCAGTGGTACTCGCATGACACTGGCATGTTTTCATCAAGTTCATTTGACAAGACTCTGAAAATCTGGGACACTAATTCCTTACAACTGGCAGAGGTCTTTCAGTTCGATGGGAATGTTTATAGCCACCACATGTCTCCAGTGGCAACGAAGCATAGTTTAATAGCCGTTGGGACAAAAAATCCTAAAGTGCAGCTCTGTGACTTGAAATCTGGCTCCAGTACACATATATTACAGGGTCATAGAGGGGAAGTCCTCTCTGTCTGCTGGTCTCCAAGATATGACTATATCTTGGCTACTGCGAGCGCCGACAGCCGGGTTAAACTGTGGGATGTCCGCAAAGCATCTGGCTGCCTGATAACGTTGGACCAGCACAACGGTGAAAAGTCCAAATCTTCTGCAGAAGCTACAAACACTGCCCACAATGGAAGAGTGAATGGGTTGTGCTTTACAAGTGATGGGCTGCATCTTCTGACCCTTGGCACAGATGACAGGATGCGTCTGTGGAACAGCGCCACAGGGGAAAACACTTTGGTCAATTATGGCAAAGTTTCAAATGACAGTAGAAAAGGTGTCAAGTTTACCGTTTCAGTGGGCTGTAGCCCAGAGTTTGTCTTTGTACCATATGACAGTACAATTGGTTTGTATACCATCCATTCAGGTCAAAAGATAAGTGTACTAAGGGGGCATTATAATGACGTGAACTGTTGTGTGTTTCAGCCTCCCTTCCAGGAGCTTTACAGTGGCAGCAAAGACTGTAATGTTCTAGCATGGATTCCTGCAGTACGGGAACCTCTTCCTGATGATGACAGTGAAAATTCAAGGTCACAGGTACATCTTCATCCTGCATTTCAAGATGCCTGGAGCAGCAGTGATGAGGATGGGTGAACAAATGTTTCTAATAAAATAAAAGATGCAAAAAGAACTAATTTATTTGTGATGTAATCAGTGAAAAATATTAAAGTGGTCCTCTCGACATACTCTCCCACCCAGTCAGACATACAGCATGAAGTGATGCAATTGCACGTTTTGATGCCATAGTTGGTGAAGCAACCATTCAACACTCATCGAGTATCTTGCATGGTCCTATTTATCAGGACGCTTAATGTCACAACAGGCAGTAGCAGAGACTGCCTGAAAGGACATTTTAGGGCGTGTTAGTCCATTGGGTGTGAGCGTGATCCTCTGTTCTGGACTTGCAGGAGCGCATGGCATTATGATGATTTATAATGCTGTGTGCCTCTGCTTGACCTTCCTGCTACAGAATCGTACTGACATAAAGCGGTCACTGTGATTCTGTAGAAGTAAGGTCATGCAGAGGCACACAGCATTATAAATCATGATAATGGCGTGCGCTTCTGCAAGTCTAGAACGGAGGATCACACTCACACACGTAGTGTGATTCCTGCAATGGACTAGTTTGTGTAAAAACGGCCCTAATGTGTTGATCTGAGATGGCCACTGAGCATAGCGAAAGATAAACTGGATAGTACAGAAAACCCAGATTTCACGGACGTTACCCACAGCCCTAGATCGACCGTGGGTTTATTTGCTCAAACTAACATCATCATGGATCTAATGCTGAAAGTTCAGGACAGCCGGGTCGGGACACGTATCTATCATAGACACATAAAATTGTCCATAATAAGCTGCTGTAGAACTGAACTTAAACATTAATATTTCATACATATGGCTTTATTGTAGATCTGTGTTGTCTGTAACAAGCTGTTGTTCGGTCATACTGTACCTCCATATGCCTATGATTTTATTTGTAAGTACAAAGAGTTTTTTTGTTTTTTTCTCATGGATGCAGCAAGGACCCATTAAAATAATAATGCATTCATGTTCCTGTGGAGAATACAGTGCCTTGCAGTGTTCTTATAGGTCTGTGATAACTTTTCAGCGATGTTATGTGCATGGATCCTAAACCGCATGTCTTAATTACTTTAGCATTATACCTGCCCTAAAGCTATCACAATGTATATTGCTCCAACTGGAGCAGCAAATGAGCGATTTCTGTATATTCGATTGTTGTAATAATTGGTAAGGTGTGATAATAAGCGTAGATTCATACAGTTCATAGTTTTACTCCTTGATCAACTCTGCCCACAAAAATGCACTTCTTGCATGTTTTTTATTCTTCCTGCAGATTTGCCACTTTGCTTGGATTTCATGGATGATTTGTCATCTATGTAACAGTACACAACATGTGAATCCACACTAATGGCCAATAATGCTGTGGCTATGAGCTACAAAATTGCGAACACACTCAAATGCGATGTCAAATCTGATACTTTTTTGTCTGTGATTTATATGAATTTAGATCACATATAATTTTGTAATTTATTTTCCAATGTTCAGAGAACCTGTCACCATATAAATGCAGTGCATTATGCAGGAAGCTTGTTCTAGAGCAGGAGGAGCTAAGCAATTGATGTATAGTAAAACATTTAAATGTCTGCTTAAACTGAGCTCAGTAGTCAGGTGGGCGGTCCTACTCAGTGATTGACAGCTGACATTTGTCTTAGTTCATTATACATTTGGGGGGAAAAACTAAAAGCTGAAACATTTTGCACCTCTGTCAGCTTGCCCTTTTCTTAAAGGGTTTCTCTGGGCTTTTAAAATTGATGACCTATCCTCAGGATAGGTCATCAATAATAGGTCGGCGGGGGTCCAGCACAGTGCTGTCTCCCATCTCTCTTTCTGCTCACCGCTGCTGTCTATAGTCTTTGTCATAGACATACAGCAGCGGACAGGAAGAGAGACGACGCATGCACACTGCGCGCGCCGTCTCCTCATACAGCTGATCGGCGGGGGTGCCAGGCGTCGGACCCCCACCGATCTGATATTGATGCCCTACCCTAAGGATAGGTAATCAATATTAAAAGCCCAGAGAACCCCTTTTAATTTAAATATCAGGGTTTGAAGGCACTGCCCAGGCCTAAGGTGGACGCTGCTATTCTCTGGTGAATTAAGGACAGCACTTGTCTTTTCAGTGTCGTTGTAAAGGCAGTGGGGTACACTAATCTGGGGTTTCACCATATATACACATAACTACTGATGCTGTTCCCAAATGTAGCTCTTTATTAGTCTAGTCAAATAATACATGCTATGTGAATTGTACCTGTATACCACCAGTAGAGTTAGGACTTTTTGAAGAGGTTGTGCAGTTTAAAAAACACGTGCTCATATACCTTATTATGGAATTCATGAATCATGATTTCAAGATCCTGATTTCTTATAGTGGACATTGGTTACATCTCTTGCTTTGGAGGACCTGTCCTGTCTTGCATTACACGGACAGCACATGGATTTGAATGGGCATGTTGTAATGCTTCATTTGACTTGTGGTGGCACTGCAAGGAAATTGAATACTTAATGCCAAGTTTCTGAACATGTTCCCCTTTTGCCATTACATTCTAGTACACATACTGCTGGTTTCAAGTACTGATGCAGTATCTCCTTCCGGGCCAAACACACATGGCATGCATGCAGTGGATTCTCTGCCATGAAATTTCAGGCACAAGTCCCTCAGCATTTACAGTACAAGTGGATGATAGTTTAAAAATCTCATCCACATGCTTTCTCTCTAAACCGAGTTGCACTGCTGGTTTTAACCTGCAGCTTGTCAGTTCTACTGTGGGTTCTGCCATTATCTTTTTACAGCGCAGCCCACAGCAATGCTGTAGCAGAATCCAGCTCCTTTTGGGTTTTTGTTTGTTGGATTTCCACCAGATCTGTTGTAATAGGTTCACAGCAGAAAACCTGCAAGTGGCTTTATCCTGAAGTTCAAGTCAAAATTTCACTGTCAGTCTTTGAAAAATATCCTATCTTCCTTGCAGCGAGACTGGTCGCCAATGTCCTCTTCTCCCTCCTCTGTGCCAGGCCTCAGCCTGCATTCGCCAGCTAGCCCTCCTTCTGCCCATAGGGCACATGTGTGCTCTCTCCCCAGCTCTTGAAGCTAGCTCATATATGTCCTAATTTTCACCAGCCAATGGCTGGTAACTCTGGGGAATTTCATGCACTTAATCCAGTGGGAGGGTGCAGGCGCAATAGGTTTCCTACGAAAGTAAAGCCACACAATGAATCCAGGGGTCGATACACCAATTGGCATCCAAAAACCGCTGTAATGAAATTGTGGTGCACAATAGTGAAGTTCCAACAGGATTGGTTTCCCAAAAGTATTTATTATATTTACAAAATCGTATATGTTAAAAGGCATAAAACATATAATAATTCCTCCTTGATAACCCGATATATCTCTGGTTGGGTGGACTCCTGTGCATTGGGCAGCGCGACCACCATTTACTTTCGCTTGAACTTTATGTGAACTTGACCCACGTCACGCGGTGAACTTGCAGCGCCGATAAGTACCCTATAACACATTGAGAGACATTTCTTTCTATTTTAGCAATAGGTTTCCTAGCTTGCTAGTTCCTTCAAAGGTGTTCTGTGTCTACCCGTGTACTGACCACTGGCTGATTTTCAGATTCTGACGCTCCGCTGCCTGATCTCCATAGTAACGCCTCACTGCCTGCCCTGACCTTGGACTGTTACCTTATTGCACCTATTCCGCCTGGTGGCTCCACTGCAGTGAAGTCCAGATTCCTATTTAGGGCTTAAAGGGTGAAAACCGCGGGAATGCATGTATAACACCCTGTCACGCTTCGGGGTAGGAGGGAAACACCACACCGAGCATAGGGAAGAGGGAATCAGGCCTAAGAACTAGGGAAGGAAGATGGACACCTAGTGAAAAAGCTAACCAAAATCCTTACTGACTACCAGTAAGAACAGACCCAAAAGGTAGGTGAGTTCATACGCAGGAATACCTAGAGTCCTATCTAGCCCCATAGGACCCTGGTACTAATGGCAGGGACGAGACGGCCTGTTCCTCCAAAAAGTAGGATGAACAGGAGTCTCCTTCAGGCCTAATACAAACAATAGGGAAATGCAACACACAGAACCCAAACAAAATACAAAAGGGAAAAGAAAGACTTAACTTCAAAGGAGCAATGGAAGCACCAGGAACCCAACCACAATCTAAAGGTCCAAACAGAAGCTTTAAACCGCACAGCATTGTGGGAGAAGCAACTATAAATAGAGAAGGTTAAATGACCCTAATAGCCACACCTGGGCAAAGAAGGTCTTGCAAGCACCAGAAACAACACAGACGTCATTTGATCCAAACGGAAAATGTCAGATCAAACCACATGTTGCTAGTCTCACCGATCTCCAGCCACCTGTCGTGGGAACGTCCATGACGCACCCTTAGGGATAGCCCAAATGCAAATCTGCTAGTTGACACAGTGATTCAACACCCACTGCTGTAACACCTATCATTAAAAAAATTGACTGACTATGTATTATAAAGGTTGTCCCGCAAATTATTTTAACTATTTCAGTGCAGAAATATTCTGCACTGAAGAGTTTCACCTATTTTGCTCCCCCCCCCCCCCTCCTCCTTTTATATATGGAATACTTGTCTCTTCCCTTTTTGTGGGTGGAATGCAGCTCATCCCACGTGACAATAAAGCACCTGCATGTCCCCGTAGTGCATTGCAATCAGCTCTTGTCAGTGGCATAACTACAAATGAAGACTGCTGCTGCCCCACTACTTTGAGCGGGCGCCACTCCACTCACTGTATGTTTGTTGCAGTTCCAGCACTCCAGCAGCAGGTCTGGGTGCTTGTGTCCTGTGTGTATATTACAAATATTCTTCATTAAATGTCACCTAATTCTACATAGTAATATAGGGGGAGATTTGTTACTATGAGAAAAGTAGAACTGGCTTAGTTGCCTATAGCAACCAATCAGATTCCACCTTTCATTTTCCAAAGGCGGTGTGAAAAATAAAAGGTGAAATCTGATTGGTTGCTATGGGCAACTATGCCAGTTCTACTTTACACCAGTTTTGATAAATCTCCTCCATAGTTTGTAAGGCTGAAAAAGACTTCTGTCCATCCAGTTCAGCCTCTCATGCTGCAAGTTGATCCAGAGGAAGGCAAAAAGAACCTGTGAGGTAAAAGCCAATTTTCCCCACTATAGGGAATTTTCCTGACATTCAAACAGTCAGAATACTACCTGGATCAATGACTTCCTCTATTATTCCTACTAGAAAATAAATTACACTAATATCCTAATAACGACAAATCTTTACTCATAATGGCCTTAATGAAATTAGTGAAATCATTTTATAATCTCCAGCTATTTTTGTCATACTTTGTACCCTTGTGACCATTCCTCTATTATTCCTACTAGAAAGTAAGCAAGTTTTTATATATATATTTATATGTACTCTCAGCTCAGCATTTCTTCTTTGACCACACAAATCCACTTGCTGATCTAATTTGTTGGGAAAATAAATAAATACATTAATTTTATATATATATATATATAGTACAGACCAAAAGTTTGGACACACCTTCTCATTCAAAGAGTTTTCTTTATTTTCATGACTATGAAAATTGTAGATTCACAATGAAGGCATCAAAACTCTGAATTAACACATGTGGAATTATATACATAACAAAAAAGTGTGAAACAACTGAAAATATCTCATATTCTAGGTTCTTCAAAGTAGCCACCTTTTGCTTTGATTACTGCTTTGCACACTCTTGGCATTCTCTTGATGAGCTTCAAGAGGTAGTCACCTGAAATGGTCTTCCAACAGTCTTGAAGGAGTTACCAGAGATGCTTAGCACTTGTTGGTGCTTTTGCCTTCACTCTGCAGTCCAGCTCACCCCAAACCATCTCGATTGGGTTCAGGTCCGGTGACTGTGGAGGCCAGGTCATATGGCGCAGCACCCCATCACTCTCCTTCATGGTCAAATAGCCCTTACACAGCCTGGAGGTGTGTTTGGGGTCATTGTCCTGTTGAAAAATAAATGATGGTCCAACTAAACGCAAACCGGATGGAATAGCATGTCGCTGCAAGATTCTGTGGTAGCCATGCTGGTTCAGTATACCTTCAATTTTGAATAAATCCCCAACAGTGTCACCAGCAAAGCACCCCCACACCATCACACCTCCTCCTCCATGCTTCACGGTGGGAACCAGGCATGTAGAGTCCATCCGTTCACCTTTTCTGAGTCGCACAAAGACACGGTGGTTGGAACCAAAGATCTCAAATTTGGACTCATCAGAACAAAGCACAGATTTCCACTGGTCTAATGTCCATTCCTTGTGTTCTTTAGCCCAAACAAGTCTCTTCTGCTTGTTGCCTGTCCTTAGCAGTGGTTTCCTAGCAGATATTCTACCATGAAGGCCTGATTCACACAGTCTCCTCTTAACAGTTGTTCTAGAGATGTGTCTGCTGCTAGAACTCTGTGTGGCATTGACCTGGTCTCTAATCTGAGCTGCTGTTAAAGGGGTTGTCCGGGTTCAGAGCTGAACCCGGACATACCCTTATTTTCACCCCGGCAGCCCCCCTGAGCCTAGCATCGGAGCATCTCATGCTCCAATGCGCTCCCGTGCCCTGCGCTAGATCGCGCAGGACACAGGCTCTTGTGTTTTCAATAACACACTGCCGGGCGGTAACTTCCGCCCAGCAGTGTGTTCGGTGACGTCACCGGCTCTAAAGGGCCGGCTTTAGCTCTGCCCTAGCCGTTTTACTGGCTAGGGCAGAGCCAAATCCCGCCCATCAGTGCCGGTGACGTCACCGGGCTGCCTGTCAGCCCCATAGAGAGCCCCGGTACGTCACCGGAACTCTGAAAAATGCCTTTGCCCTGCGCGATTTAGCGCAGGGCAAAGGAGAGCATCGGAGCATGAACTGCTCCGATGCTCATGTCAGGGGGGCTGCCGGGGTGAAAATGGAGGTATGTCCAGGTTCAGCTCTGAACCTGGACAACCCCTTTAAGTAGCCCTCTGTAGGGCTTTACAGAGATAGTTTAAAACAGTTTTAGCTGTAACTTTTTGTTTTTATCAAGCATATTAAATATATTTTCATCTGACCCTTTGGTGCGTATTACATCTGCGATTCCTCTACTGAGATCTTTCTGAAAGCCGTGGTCCGATACCATCCAGGTGTAGGAGTATTCAACCTGCTGATTGATATTCGAAACTTCCTATACCGACGCCCCTGGACCTCCGTTTGTTCGATCTGCCCAGCTGCCTGTGAAGTTTCGGCCAGGATCCTTCATGCATTTTTCCAGTAAAGTTCTGTGAGTACAATTGTCTTGCAGGCGTGCACCGTGTCTTTGCATATTACACTATAGTTTTCTCCTCTTAGCAGAGCCCTATAGGAAACATCTTTTAGATCTCTACGTGCACTTACCTATCTGGAATCTTGTGAGTATATCCAGTTCACATGGTGCGTTAGATGCTTTGAACTCGCTACACCATAGTGCGTTTTTTCTATACCACAGATTTCCATACCAGTGAAGGTTTGTAAAGTTGGTCTGTGATCCCATTGGTTTAAGACTTCCAAAAGGGAACTTATATTTACAAGAAGATTCCTTTCCTGCAGCGCAATCCTCTTCTACATTTACCTACATAACGGACTTTTTCCCACATTGTCTTTTGGATTTGCAGTGCTAGAGAAGACAAGTATTTTCAATAGAGACTTTATCCTTTTATTCTTGAGCTGCTGTTAGGGTCCATTCACACGTCCTGTTTTTTTTCATCCTGAAAAACGGTCCGTTTTTTGCGGATCCGTTGTTCCTGAAAATGTTTCCGTATGTCATCCGTTTTTTGCGGATCCGCAAAAAACGGAAACATGTATACATTTCAATAATCAAATAAAGTTGTTTGGATTTCTTTGAAAAAAAATTGAAAAAAAAAAAATGTGTTATGTGTTTCCAGGAACGGAATCCGCAAAAAACGGATGACATACGGAATGACATCCGAATGTCATCCGTTTTTTGCGGATCCATTGACTTTGTATTGTACCAGGATCCGATTTTTCAGGACAAGAATAGGACATGTTTTATATTTAAACGGACATGCGGAACGGAACAACGGAAACGGACAGCACACATTGTGCTGTCCGATTTTTTCCAGGACCCATTGAAAATGAATGGGTCCAGATCTGGTCCTGATCTGTTCCTGAAAAAACGGAACAGATCAGGAAAGAAAAAACGGATGTGTGAATGGACCCTAAGGCTACATTCACACGTCAGTATTTTTCTATATCCCGAATTTCGGTCCGTTTTTGCGGATCCGTTGTTCCTGAAAATGTTTCCGTATGTCATCCGTATGTCATCAGTTTTTTGCGGATCCGCAAAAAATGGAAACATGTATAAATTTCAATAAGCAAATAAAGTTGTTTGGATTTCTTTGAAAAAAAATTGAAAAAAAAAAAGTTTCTGTTTGCAGGATTTAATTTCCTGGAACGGAATCCGCATAAAACGGATGACATACGTAATGACATACGAATGTCTTCCGTTTTTTGCGGATCCAATGACTTTGTATTGTACTAGGATCCGATTTTTGCGGAAAAGAATAGGACATGTTTTATATTTTTTCGGACATGCGGAACGGAACAACGGAAACGGACAGCACACATTGTGCTGTCCGATTTTTTTCAGGACCCATTGAAAATGAATGGGTCCAGATCTGGTCCAGATCTGTTCCGCAAAAAACGGAACAGATCAGGAAAGAAAAAACGGACGTGTGAATGGACCCTTAACCTGCGATTTCTGAGGCTGGTGACTCGGATGAACATATCCTCCGCAGCAGAGGTGACTCTTGGTCTTTCTTTCCTGGGGCGGTCCGCATGTGAACCAGTTTCTTTGTAGCGCTTGATGATTTTTGTGACTGCACTTGGGGACACTTTCAAAGTTTTCCCAATTTTTCGGACTGACCGACCTTAATTTCTTAAATTAATGATTGCCACTCTTTTTTCTTTACTTAGCTGCTTTTTTCTTGCCATAATACAAATTCTAACAGTCTATTCAGTAGGACTATCAGCTGTGTATCCACCTGACTTCTCCACAACGTAACTGATGGTCCCAACCCCATTTATAAGGCAAGAAATCCCACTTATTAAACCTGACAGAGCACACCTGTGAAGTGAAATCCATTTCAGGTGACTACCTCTTGATGCTCATCAGGAGAATGCCAAGAGTGTGCAAAGCAGTAATCAAAGCAAAAGGTGGCTACTTTGAAGAACCTAGAATATGACATATTTTCAGTTGTGTCATACTTTTTTGTTATGTATAGAATTCCACATGTGTTAATTCATAGTTTTGATGCCTTCAGTGTGAATCTACAATTTTCATAGTCATGAAAATAAAGAAAACTCTTTGAATGAGAAGGTGTGTCCAAACTTTTGGTCTGTACTGTATATATATTTCTGTATTATTTTTTAAATTATTTCTTTATTATCTGGTTTTACCTATATTATAATTTTTTTACATTTTCCTTTTAGCTACTTGTCTTTGTTACTCTCTGCCTTAAGACGTTCTGCGAATAGCCATCCAAAGGGCCGTTTTCACTTTTATTGGGAACGGGACTCTGCACCGCCTGATAGCTGCTCACCCTGCTACATAGTGAACCGTCTGACGACCCACACTGAGGAACGAAGGATATTCCATCACTTTCACTGCACATACCTTTCCCTAATCAAGTAACAGTTAGGTATATATCTTTTAGATAGAATGATCATTAATATTGTAACAAACACAGAGCGCAGAGCTTGCAAGGGAAAGCCTTGTAGAACAAGTGCTGGACGCGATCGCTACAGCTGTTCCCTGCAAGTGCTCCTTGTAAAACTGTAAACCAATAAAACAAGCATGAAATATGTAAATGCTTATTACTACAAAGGAACTTTACACCATGGACTATATGCAATGTATTATTGACTTAGTTAATTATGCAGAACACGCCTATGTTGCTCCCCTTCCTGCCCCCTGGCCAGCCCACCAAAAGTGTTTTTAAAGGGAACCTGTCACCGGGATTTTGTGTATAGAGCTGAGGACATGGGTTGCTAGATCGCCGCTAGCACATCCACAATACCCAGTCCCCATAGCTATGTGTGCTTTTATTGTGTAAAAAAAACGATTTGATACATATGCAAATTAACCTGAGATGAGTCCTGTACGTGAGATGAGTCAGGGACAGGACTCATCTCAGGTTAATTTGCATATGTATCAAATAGTTTTTTTTACACAATAAAAGCACACAGAGCTATGGGGACTGGGTATTGCGGATGTGCTAGCGGCCATCTAGCAACCCATGTCCTCAGCTCTATACACAAAATCCTGGTGACAGGTTCCCTTTAAATTTCCCTTACGCCATGAGAGCACCCTTGAGAGACCGCCTCCATCCAGGACAGGAAACAGGAACTTTCGTGGAGAGCTCTTAAGGAGGGGCACTGCTCCTATACCACCAGTTCCTGTTTCCTGTCCTATGGACAGGATGACTTAGTGGCGAGCAAAGTCATTAGGCTGCAGGACCCCGGATCACTTCTGAATGGGGGTTACCTGGTTCGGCGTAAGCCGCCTCTAGGAGCCGCTGAGAAAGTCTGGTCCTGCCTTCTGGGTCCTGGAAATCCTTTCGGGCTGGTGTTCAGGTGCATTCCTGGTGGCACTGTGTGGTGTGGCCAGCACGCTGGAGCTTCCTGGCGGAGCTCAGGGGGCCTGGGGCCTCTCTCTCCTTCCTTCCTGCTGGGCACGTTACAGGGATCGGGGAGAGGCGAAATCCTTTGCGAGCAGGCGAGAAACAGAAGTACGCTGTACAACTTCCGGTGTTTGGAACTCATGCAGAGTGCGTTCTGGAAGTAGGAAGTAATTCTCCTACTAAAAGGCCGCACGGAGCATCAGCAGGGACCCGACCAAGGGATACAGTAGTCCCTGAAGCGCACGGTCAGAAGCAGACCAGCCAGCCTACAGGGAGTCCGGAATTCTCTTTTGGAAAGTGCTCTATCCTGAATTTCTACCATGGAGGATGAGAGCAGTCAGTGCGCTGAACCGCAGGAGGGTCTTGAAGTCAGAGCAGTACTCCTGGTGGGGTAAGGGAGATCGTTCCCCAACCTTTTCTTTCTCTGATAAGTTAAAGGGATTCTCTTGTCTCTGTTTTTAGACAATAAAAGAGAAACCTAGAAAGGCTATCTCAAAGACCAGAGGGAAAGAATGCTCTATTTGTAAAAAGAAGCTTGCTCCCTCCTGGCCAAAAAATGTTATGTCAGCATTGTGTCGACAAAGTGGTGGAGGAGGAGTCCCCATCTCTACTTCAAAGCATTACGGATATGGTGAAATCTGAAGTGTCTGATTCCATGAAAATGTTTAAAAAGAGCCTCCCTTCCACAACCTCAGGCAAACAAGCCATGTCTACCAAGGAATCAGATTCCTCAGAAGAAAGTGAGCTAGAAGAAATCTTAGTTCAGACTCGTTGGTGGATGAAGAAACCACAGGCAGGCCACTCTTTTCTCTTGATGATACGGATTCTTTACTAAAGGTAATCCATGCTACTATGAAAGTAGATGAACCCAGAGATCCAAAATCTGTTCAGGATATTATGTTCGGTGATCTAGAACATAGAAAAACCAGGGTTTTTCCAGTAATCGATACAAAAAGAGTGGTATAGGAGCAGTGCCCCTCCTTAAGAGCTCTTCACGAAAGTTCCTGTCCTGGATGGAGGCGGTCTCTCAAGGGTGCTGTCATGGGCTCATGGAAAAGTGATTACCAGTGAGTGTAATCTTAAATTTCCTTGTGTATGTCACTTTGTTATTGTCCTGATGAAGGGGATGCTCCGACCCAGAAACTCGTTGACCGTTTATTATGTATTTTTTTCAAAATAAAGAATAACATTTAAAGAACACTGCTTCTCCATTCATATTGCTGGCAGCGCTGACCAGTGGGTTCCATTCTTTTCTTCACATTTTCTACAAAATCATCATGGTACTCGTTTGTTCGAGCCAGCAGCACAGCATCACCTTATGCTGGTAAAAACAAGCAAAGCCATCATAGCTGTTGTGACTACTCACAACAGCATCTGGTAAGTGCATATGCCTTACTATATCTGCAAATCTTTCAAGACAATATTGCACATGAGGAGCTGTCTGTTTTTGGTTTTCTTTTGTCCATATATATCCTTACAGGAGAAGCTCTCACCTGGGCTAACCCACTCTGGGAAAGAAGCAATCCTCTGACCAGCAACCTGCAGGAATTTCTGACCACTTTCTGCAGGGTTTTTGGTCAGACTACATCTGATGCTTCCTCCCTTCTGCATTTGCGCCAGGGAAATCCCACAGTTGGCCAGTACACCATACAGTTCATCATTCTGGTTTCTGAACTGTCCTGGAACAAGGCTCTGGGAGTGTCTGGCTGGCTGAATTAAAGATGAGCTGGCAGGCCGAGATATACTTTCTACATTGGATGACCTGATTTCTCTTTATTTCTGCACTGACTTCCAATTCAGGGAGCATGCCAAGGAGGTTGCCCATTAGAGCAGAGCTTCCAGACTGGCACTATCCTTCCAGAGACCCTTAATGCCTCTGGCTCCAGCCCAGGAACTCATGCAAGTGGATTGAGTCAGGTTGACTGAGAAGTAGTGTCAGCACAGGTGTGCCAACAAACTGTACTTGTACTGTGGAGCCAAGCTCGCTATATGGATGGAAACTCCAAAGCCTAGGGTCGGGAGAAGAGATGACCCTAGGGGAAGCTAAGTTCTCTCCAAAATTGATCCTACCTGTGTTAGTGTCCAGCTGTTATACTCGGCTTACTGTACAGGCCTTCCTGGACTCTGGCTTGGCAGGAAACTTCCTGTATTAGCCCTTGGTGAAACAGTATAGCATACCGACCTGTGGTCTTGACAAGTCGTGGTGACATCAGTCAGTGGGATGACGCTTCCCAAATCCATCCAGTATGTCAACATGATCATGGATCTTGATGGGTGCAGTTCACACGGATAAGAGTTCTTTTTATGTCATGCATGTGTCTACTAGTCCCCTCCTACTGGAACTGTCCTGGCTTCATCTGTACTGCCCTGTCCTAGTTTGGAACTCAAAGCAGATTTTTTGTTGGGGTTTAATCTGTTATTCTCGTTGCCATACATCTGTACAGTCTGTTCGTGTTCCACCTGTTCCTCAAACAAGGATTGCCTTCTCCTTACGCCAGATACATAATGTTGAAGGAGGCTGAGACGCTGCCCTCACTTTGCCCCTATGATTGCCCCATTGATCTGTTGTAAGGAAAAATTCATCATGGTCAGGTCTATCATTTGTCTCTGCGTGAGACACAGGCATGTCTGAATATGTCAAGGAGAAGCAGAAAAAGGGCTTTAGGAAATGAATCTTCTCTGGCGGGAGTTGAGTTCTTCTTTGTCAAAAAGAAGGATGGCTCTCTTCAGCTCTGCATCGACTACTTGAATATTGGCTTGAATAAAATAACCATCAAGAACAAGTATCCCCTGCCGGTGATCTCTGAGCTGTTTGATTCTTGGCGAAGCTGGATCTCTGTGGGGCTTACAGTTTAATATGGATCCTGCCGTCTTCCAAGACTTTATTAATGACATCTTCCAGGATCTCATTTGTATTTGTGTTGTGGTCTACCAGGAAGACATCCTGGTCTACTTCCCTGATTTGACTATGCCCTGCAGACACATCCACACAGTCTTCTAGTGCCTGCGTGAAAACCAGCTATATGCCGAATTTGAAAAGTGTTTGAGAAGACATCCTTACCCTTCCTGTGCTATATTATTTCACAAGTATTTCAATGGATCCCGAGAAGTTGTTAGTGGTCATGGAGTTGCCCCATCCCACCGATCTGTGAGCTAATCAGGGATTTGTCGGGTTTGCCAAAGGTGTATGCCATATTTCTCCTCCCTGACTGCTCCCATCACTGGTCTCCCTTGGAAGAGAGTGGGTCCTAAGAAACTCCTGAGGCTGAATCAGTCTTTTAAACAGGCCTTCACCTCTATGTTTATTCTTTATCAGCCAGTTGTCTCAAAGCAATTTTTTGTGGTGATTCAGGGAAGATGTATACCTGTGGCTTCTTTTATAAAACCTTCTCCCCAGCGGAACTCTACTACTCCATTGGTGACCGGTAGCTATTGGCCAATAAAAGTGTATTGCCATCTCAACCATTCTTTATGATATGGATACTGTGCTTCTGTGGCAGCCACAGTGCCTCCAGTTACAGAAACCGCTGAGCTGGCTGTGCTATGCAGTTTTCTTATTATTATTATTTATTATTAAAGCGCCATTCATTCCATAGCGCTGTACATATGATAAGGGGTGCACATACATAATACAGACAATTGCAATAATCATAAACAAAACGAGTTACAAACTGGTACAGAAGGAGAGAGGGCCCTGCCTGTGAGCGCTTACAATCTACATGGTATGGGAGAAGGACACAGTAGGTGCGGGTGAAGTTGGTAATGGCAGTATAGAGGCAGCAGGCTCACTGGTTGTAGGCTTGTCTGTAAAGGTGGGTTTTCAGGTTTCTTTTGAAGGATTCCACTGTAGGTGAGAGTCTGATATGTTGGGGTAGCGAGTCCCAGAGTATGGGGGATGCACGGGAAAAATCTTAGAGTCGATTGTGGGAAGAGGCGATAAGAGGAGAGAAGGAGGTCTTGTGAGGATCGGAGAGTGCGTGTGGGGAGGGATCGGGAAAGTAGCTCAGAGATGTAGCTACTCCTCTTTCACTTATGTGGGAGTTACAGAAAAAAGCTTACCATAGCCTGCTCAGCTGTTTCCATATCTATGGACAATATGGATGAAACCACGCACTCTCAAAATAATATGCAAAGGTAGGTTTAATGTAATGCTCTTTTATACCAAACCAGGTATATATCTCAGAATACAAAAAAAGGAAAAAAAAAATGTTATTAAAAATTCTAAAGCTCAAATAAATCTCCGTTTGTAATTTTAATGAAGCACTATATATTGTGATGGCTGGGGGAGACGTTTTCGGTCCATTAGACCTTTATCAAAGCATCGCTGTAAAAAAAAAAAAATAGTATACAAATATATTAGTAATAAGAATTGGTAGTAAATTATAGGTATACATTGTAAGGAGGAAGATAAAGGTGAACTAAATGATAAACTAAATCATAAAAATCATGTAAATTAGCTATAAATCCAGGGAAATAAGAAACAAGGTCCAATGGGCAATAAGGTATAGGTAATATATAGCTAGAGGGCTGAAATAATGTCACAGGTCATGAGGTATAGGTGGATCAGGAGTAGAGATATGAACAGTAAGGTGAGGGCATAAAGAGCAAAGATAGTAGTAAGATCGGATACAGGGGGTATGTATGGTATACAGGGAAAATTATATGTATAGTAAATGAACTGGAATACTTTCACAGGGAGAAAGGGTTGTAATAAAAATGGAACACAAAGAATGTGATCGAAGTGCATATATGGTGCAGTACCTAAGAGATCAAGACTCAGGCTAACCTAAATGGTAGAGTGGTCGGAGCTGTAGAGATGATGTCCCACGTGGAGGACGCTAAACAGGGAGCAGTGTGCTGCTGGTAAACGCCGCAGGAAGAAAAAGACGTGAGAGACCGGATGTCCAGCCGATGAATAGGGGAGGCGCATGCGCAATGCATGCCAACACTAGCGGTGGCCAGATTGGATTAGGGCACTTGGGTGCAGACAGAATGGAAGAAGCGCAGTAGCAACAAATGAAGGGGTGGCCATCTCGAGAATGGGCAAGTATATAGGAAGTAAAGGCACTGAAGTGTATGGAAAGAGCTAGGATAGAAAAAGGGAAGTAGAAGATGGTATGTCATGTAAGTGTAGGATGAAGAGAAAGATAATTGATGCAATTAAGATAATGAGAAAAATAAGAAAATAAAAAGAAATAAAGAAAAATAAAATAAAGAAAAGAAAATAAGGAGAATTAAAAAAAATAATATTAATGAAGAAAATTGGGAAAAAATAGAGGGAAAGATAAATGATTGAAAATATATAAGAAAGGGGCAGGAGGGAATACTAGGATATAAAGATGTGGTAGGTAATTGAAGGGGGGGTATGAAGGTAAAATACTAGAGATAGAGGAGAACTAAGAGAGGTAAAAATGTATAACTGAAATATGTATGCTATGTAGTAAGTATATGTGGAGTAGAGGGAAAATATGCCATGAAGTGTGGAACGCGGTAGAAAGGGTAGAAAGAAACGGGAAGTGTAACTGTATATAAGAAGAAAATTAGAACAGAAGAAAAGGAAGAGAAAGAGGAATAGAAGAGACCTCATACTACTTGGTGTATAGAGATGGAGAAAAGAAGGGATAATTAGTGTATAATTCTTAATGCAGCATAATCAACTCAGGCTGTCAATACAGGCTATTGTATTCTCTGTTGAGTCCACAGGGGTGAAAGTGTGCCAAGCGTATGAATCCAATAGGATTCACGTTTTTTGAATAACGCAATATGGTTCCCTCCTATTTAAGTTGTGATACATTGTGGCCAGCGGTCTTGAAATGGTCTGGTAGAGGAAGCCAAGTTTTGCCACATCTGATCGTGGATTTGTGGCTTGAGATTCTTTCTCTTATGGCTTGGGTGGTTTCGCTGATATATAAGAGACCACAAGGGCATTTAATTAAATAAATCACTAAATTGGAGTCGCATGTAAAGTAGTCCTTAATTGGATATGCTCTACCTGTGTGTGGATGTTGGAAAACGTTGCCTTTTAATATGTTTGTGCAATGTAAGCATGGGAATGTCCCTTGTCTTTTGGTCAGAAGAAAAAGTTGTTTGGATCTTTTTGACTGGCTGCCTATGTCATCCCTAATTAGATGGTTCCGGATGTTACTTGGTCTCTTGAGGCACATGAGGGCAGGTTTCTCGAAATTTTTGACCGTAGGGTAGGCTTTATGTATTAAGGGCCAGTGTTTGCGAACAGCCTGTTGTATTTTCGGTGCAATACGATGGTAAGTGTGGATGAAGGCAACTCTGTTGGTATTGTCCGTTCTCGTTCGGGTGACTGAAGAATTGAACCAAGCTTTTTCTGTGTTGAGTAATGTCTCTGGATAACCCCTGTCACTAAATTTGTGGCTCATTTGTACTATTTGTCTCTCTTTTTGTGTCTGGTCCGAGACTATACGGTGTATTGTCGTGAACTGAGAACGTGGTAAAGATTTCTTAGTGTTAAGAGGGTGACAACTGGTGTATTGGAGAAGGCTATTTCTGTCTGTAGGTTTACTGTATAAATCAGTAGAAAGGTGACTTCTATCATCTTTAATGATCATAGTGTCCACAAAGCTTATGAAATCTGAATAGTCAATGAATGGTGTCAATGAACTTCATAAGTGTATCGGGAGGGCCTGTCCAGACGCAGGAAATGTCATTGATATATCGATGCCAACAAAGGGCGTATTGTTGAAAAAGATTCAGATTCAAACTGAGCCATGTACGTGTTGGCGTACGGTGGCTCCATGTTAGACCCCATAGCGGTGCCAAACGTTTGTTTGTAAAAGGTGTCCCCAAATAAAAAATAGTTTTCTCTGAGTACCAGAGATAGGAGGTCAAGACATAAGGAGATGGAATCAGGAGGTAAGGTAGCACTGCTAATTAAGGCTCCATAAGTAGCTTCTATACCCAGAACGTGTCTAATGGAGATAGTGTATAGAGGCTGTTATCTAATCTAATGTGACAAGAAAACTAGTTGAAGGAATTTGTGTTAAGTTACTAAGGATGGTCAATGCCCTGTATCAAGAATGAAAGATGGTGCCTTACGGGTGAGAGGTGTCAATATTTTTCCAGAAAAACAGACAGAGGAGCGAGGATGGAATCTGTGGAAGCAACTATGGGTCTTCCTGGACGTTTTTCTAGTTATTTGTAAATTTTGGGTAATATATAGAACACCGGAGTGATGGTATGAGAAGTCATAAGTTTTTTTGTCAATGGTACCTAAAGTTAGATGTTTATATAAAGTCTGTAGGATTTTAGAATGTATGTTGGTAGCAAGGTCATGGGTAAATGCAATGTAAGTAGTCACGTCAGCTAGTTGGCGGTGGATCTCCTCCATGTAATTCATGTGGTTCATTACCACAATAGCGCTGCCCTTGTCGGCTGGCTTGATTACGATGTCTTTGTTACTCTTAAGTGACTTGAGGGTGTCACTCTCCTGTTTGATGAGATTCTGTTTAATCGAGTAATCACCGTGTTTATATTCTTTGATGACTTGTTGTATATCCCGTTCAATAATTGAGATGTAAGTCTCAACGCCATGATAGGTCTGTGGTGGATTGAATTTACTAGGTATTCTCAAGCCTAGTGTGTCGATGGTTAACTGTGGTGATGTTGTGTTCTCTGTGTCCTTACGTATAGATAGAGACTCCTGTAGTCCAAAATGGGTTTTTAACCGCAAGGTTCTGTAGAACCTGCATAGCTGTTGTTCCAGATTGAAAGTGTCCAACTCTGGTACCGGGAAAAATGACAGGCCTTTCTGTAGAATGGCCAGTTCAGATGGTGATAATGTACATGACAAAATATTAACCACCTCAGCTCCCCTAGCTTAAACACCCTTAATGACCAGACCACTTTTTACAATTCTGCACTACACTACTTTCACAGTTTATTGCTCGGTCATGCAACTTACCACTCAAATGAATTTTACCTCCTTTTCTTCTCACTAATAGAGTTTTCATTTGGTGGTATTTCATTGCTGCTGACATTTTTACTTATTTTTTGTTATTAATCGAAATTTTAGCAAAAAAATGACACATGTGGTATCGCCGTACTCAGGAGAAGTTGGGCAATGTGTTTTGGGGTGTCATTTTACATATACCCATGCTGGGTGAGATAAATATCTTGGTCAAATGCTAACTTTGTATAAAAAAAATGGGAAAAGTTGTCTTTTGCCGAGATATTTATCTCACCCAGCATGGGTATATGTAAAATGACACCCCAAAACACATTCCCCAACTTCTCCTGAGTACGGTGATACCACATGTGTGACACTTTTTTGCAGCCTAGGTGGGCAAAGGGGCCCACATTCCAAAGAGCACCTTTCGGATTTCACAGGCCATTTTTTACAGATTTTGATTTCAAACTACTTCTCACGCTTAAGGGCCCCTAAAATGCCAGGGCAGTATAACTACCCCACAAGTGACCCCATTTTGGAAAGAAGACACCCCAAGGTATTTTGTTATGGGCATAGTGAGTTCATGGAATTTTTTTTTTTTCGTCACAAGTTAGTGGAATATGAGACTTTGTAAGAAACAAAAAAAAAAAAAAAAAAAAATCATAGTTTTCCGCTAACTTGTGACAAAAATAAATAAATTCTAGGAACTCGCCCTCACGGAATACCTTGGGGTGTCTTCTTTCCAAAATGGGGTCACTTGTGAGGTAGTTATACTGCCCTGGCATTTTAGGGGCCCAAATGTGTGAGAAGTAGTTTGAAATCAAAATCTGTAAAAAATGCCCTGTGAAATCCGAAAGGTGCTCTTTGGAATGTGGGCCCATTTGCCCACCTAGGCTGCAAAAAAGTGTCACACATCTGGTATCGCCGTACTCAGAAGAAGTAAGGCAATGTGTTTTAGGGTCTCTTTTTACATATACCCATGCTGGGTGAGAGAAATATTCTGGCAAAACACAACTTTTCCCATTTTTTTATACAAAGTTGGCATTTGACCAAGATATTTATCTCACCCAGCATGGGTATATGTAAAATGACACCCCAAAACACATTGCCCAACTTCTCCTGAGTACAGCGATACCACAAGTGTGACACTTTTTTGCAGCCTAGCTGCGCAAAGGGGCCCACATTCCTTTTAGGAGGGCATTTTTAGACCTTTGGATCCCAGACCTCTTCTCACGCTTTAGGGACCCTAAAATGCCAGGGCAGTATAAATACCCCACATGTGACCCCATTTTGGAAAGAAGACACCCCAAGGTATTCAATGAGGGGCATGGCGAGTTCATCTAAAAATTTTTTTTTGCGCAAGTTAGCGGAAATTTTTTTTTTTTTTTCTCTCACAAAGTCTTCCTTTCCGCTAACTTGGGACAAAAATTTCAATCTTTCATGGACTCAATATGCCCCTCAGCAAATACCTTGGGGTGTCTTCTTTTCAAAATTGGGGTCATTTGTGGGGTGTTTGTACTGCCCTGGCATTTGAGGGTCTCCGCAATCATTACATGTATGGCCAGCATTAGGAGCCAGCTATTCTCCTTATATTGAGCATACAGGTAATGAGATTTTTTTTTTCCGTTCAGCCTCTGGGCTGAAAGAAAAAATGAACGGCACAGATTTCTTCATTCGTATCGATCAATGTGGATGAAAAAATCTCTGCCCAAAAAAAAAAAAGGAGGGGAAAGGCGTCTGCCAGGACATAGGAGCTCCGCCCAACATCCATACCCACTTAGCTCGTATGCCCTGGCAAACCCGATTTCTCCATTCACATCAATGAATGTGGATGAATAAATCATTGCCGGGATTTTTTATATATTTTTTTATATATACAAAGTGTTTGCCAAAGCATATGAACACTGCCGCCTCCTCAGCTCATATGCCTCGGCAAACGTATCTTTTACTGCAGAGGAGAAATCTCGTCTTGCAGCGCCGCATACACCGACTTATGTGTAATCTGACAGCAGCGCAATGCTTCTGTCAGAATGCACATCAGTGCTGCAGCTAGTCGATCAGTTGGTCCAACTGGAAGGTAAAAAAAACAAAACAAAAAAGAAAAAACCAGGCCGCAACGCAATCAATTTATTAACTTTATAATAACATTTGAACGGAACATATAAGTGTAAGGCAAATACATTGCCGTGTTTGTGTGAGGGGAGGCTCCCTCTCACAGTATTTAAACTCACCCTCCGTAGCCTAGGACGCACGGCTCAGCGGTTCAGTGGTGTCCAGCAGCATGCAAGCGCAGCGTCAGCGTCAGCATCGTCCAGGCTCACGTCTCAGACTTCAGGCTCCAAATTCGGCTCCTCTCCGACTCCTCCAGGCCATACGTCCGACTAAGGTGATAAGGTTTAGGGGGGGGGGGGGCAGGTGAGCAATACATGGCATGGGTAGTCCGGGTAACGCCTCGCACTGCAGCGCTGCGGTCACACTGCCAGCTTCACGGGGGAACAGCTGTTCAGTCTCAGCCGGCGCGTCCGGTCATCGTCAGTGCGCATGTCAGATGCGCAAGGTCCTACTCCGTTCTGCAGCCATCCGCTGCTGAATGCCTCTTCACCAATCAGCATATCGGATTAGGGGTGCTAGAGGAGCAGGGGACCTTGTGCTGGGGCCACAATTATGGAGGTGCTGGCTGGCCACATCGTTAGTACCTCCCAGGGCTTTCAGTACAAGGGCTTCAGATAGTAGGGTAGATGCACGCGCCGTCCACTCAGGCTTCTGCTCACAACTCAGACTGTCACTTGATTTCTTTCTCCATGTTAATAGAGTTGTACCTATCATCCTGCATAAGTGAAGTGATATGTGGCAATTCTATATCAGTGCACGCCTGTCACAATAACGGCCACAATAGATTTGGAGGGTATATATGTTCACTTCAAGGTTGTTTGGTTACAGGTGGTAACCACAGTGTTTGTTGCAGGTCGTATCTGAACCTCATCCCGCGCATCCAATTGCCACATCGTCTCCCCGGTCACTTATTTTGACAAGGTATAAAAAAATAAATAAAAAAAATAAAAAAAAATTGGAAAGAGAATAGAGAATTTCATTTTTTTTCCCTCTTTTTTCCCCACTCTCAGCCACTTGATCAAATCATTATATTTTTTTTTTCTCTCTTTCCTCCTCCGTTCACTCAAAGGAGTAGGGCATATCCGTAATTCTTACAGGTAGGTATCTATTGTTCTTCATGGTGCAGGTACTGTGTCACAGTCTGACAAGCACGGGGGTGAGGCACATCGGCATAGGGGATTCTACTCCTGACCTGAAAAAATAAAAAATAAATATATATATATTTTTTTTGTTGCCCAGTAAATTTACCGTATGTATAGGCACTCTCTCATAATTCATCACAATGCTGCCCACGTTACTGGTAGCTGTAGGGTTCTTTCGTATGTCTGTCACGACCACAGACCTTAAGTCCTCTCACGACTACAGGCATGCTTTCAAATCTGCCACGTATACGCTTACGTTACTCAAGCCTCGCACAACAGCAGGGGTCTTGTTAGGTCTGTCACGACTACGGGCGCTCAGGGTCTGTCACGACTACAGGCGCTCGGAGTCTGTCCCGACTACAGGCACTTGGGGTCTGTCACGACTACAGGCGCTCGGGGTCTGTCACGACTGCGGGCACTTGGGGTCTGTCACGACTACAGGCGCTCGGGGTCTGTCACGACTGCGGGCGCTCGGAGTCTGTCACGACCACAGACGCTCGGAGTCTGTCACGACCACAGACGCTCGGAGTCTGTCACGACCACAGACGCTCGGAGTCTGTCACGACCACAGACGCTCGGAGTCTGTCACGACCACAGACGCTCGGAGTCTGTCACGACCACAGACGCTCGGAGTCTGTCACGACTACAGACGCGATACAAATCCTGTCACGACTACAGGTCATGAGGGGAAGGATGAATCCCATTCAGTAGCCTTGCTGTTATCAACACGTTAAGGAGTACAATTCCCGCTTCACTGGGCAGGACAGTCATCTTAGCACAGGGTCATTTATCACTGGTCCGGTGACGCTTGGTGTTGGGAGCACACGAATATAGCACTCATAGTTAACCATAGGTTTTTTCCAGTCAGGATGTCTCAGCAATCCCACATGGAAGGAAGTTTGGCATGGCATTAAATGGCAAGGGCTGTACTATTTTGCGACCAAGTTGACCTTTGACGCTAAATCGAGTCCCTGGTTGTTCGATCAGTTCGCCCAAAGCTTGCATTGGATACGAGGAAAAGTTTTTCGGGTTCATCATGTAATCCACTATTTAGACGACTTCCTGTTAATCGAGCCACCCACACAGGTACCACAGGACCTCACAGTGTTGAGAGAAGTTTTTGACGATCTAAAGGTCCCAGTAGCGTCCAGTAAAGTAGAGGGTCCAGCCAATATCATTACCTTCTTAGGCATCCGCTTAGATACAGGTTGTATGAAAGCGAGTCTACCTCAGGACAAGTTAACCAGGATAAGAGAAGTAGTGCACAAACTGGCATGTGCCAGAGTCACCACAAAGGCAGATCTCCAGAGTCTCCTTGGTATGTTAAACTTTGCCATGAGAATAATCCCACAATGCAGGTCTTTTATCTCCAGGTTGCTGAAACGTCTACCTATAGCCCCAGATCAAGATAGCATGGTTAAATTAGACCAGGATGCCTTAGCAGATCTCATGATGTGGGATACATTTCTAGCTTTATGGAATGGCGTGTCCTTTTTTGTTCCCTCCGTTTCGAGTGACTCCCCGGTCGTCCACACGGATGCGGCCTCTTCCACTGGCCATTTACGGGAATCGGTGGATGGCCAGTCCTTGGCCGCCTGAGGTACTGGCTATTCCAGGCTTTTAACAGTCATCTCCTCTTTTTGAAATATATCCTCTAGTGGCAGCAGCTCAGGTGTGGGGAAGGCTATGGGGTAATCAGACAGTATTATTTTTAACAGATAATGCAGCGCTAGTGGACATCCTCATGAAGGGTAGGTCTGGGTCTAAAGAAGTCATGGCATTTCTTAGGAGATTTGTGTGGTTATCGTTACAGCATCGGTTCAATTTTGTTTGCGCACATATTCAGGGACAGAGGAATGTTGCCGCAGGCGCTCTATCCAGACTTAACTTTAAATTCTTTTTTCAGGTTTCTCATGGGGCAGATCCACTACCAGCTACGATACCGCACCACAACCTGCTAGTCATGCATTAACGTCACTGCTACTCACAGCCAGATCCTTGGTGGAGCAATCCCTCTCTAAAAATACCTTGAGGGTATATAAAAGTGCTTGGTTGTTGTTTAACAAATTCAGAGATTCACATCCACAGCTAGACATGGAGCACATAACTTACCTAATGGCCTTTATCGGGTTTTGCCACTCAAACCTAAAGTTAGCCTACAATACAATCAAATTATATTTAGCTGGGATCCAGCATTACTGGTATCTTGCTCACCCAGAGCAGCCTTCTTTATTCACTGCCCATCCCATCAAGGCAATGTTACGTGGTATACAGAAAACCACTTTTCAGTAAACTATGGCTCGTCAGCCTTTTACAGGACCCATGTTTAGGGCAGTGACCGACATGCTTCAGGGTTGCCCTTTTGGTCTCCAGATTAGTAGGTTAGTGAAAACGGCATTATATTTGTGTTTCTACGGGTTCTTAAGACCCGGGGAATTTACATGTGCAGCCACTTCCACAAAGTTTCTCCGTAAGGAAGATCTAACTCGTGATAGTTCAGGGTACCTGCTAAACCTAGAACAATCTAAAGCTGCGCGGCCAGGGGAAGTCGTAAATATCAGGTATTTTCCCACTAGTAACCAGTGGTGTCCAGTCGAAGTCCTGAACGAATGGGTAGATCACATGCGCACGTTACCACCAGACTCGCCGTTGCTGCCTTACAACAGGGCGCCTCTCAGCATTCAGGTTTTCCTCAGATACATTAGAACACTCTTAGTCAATATCGGTGTTAACCCAGCCAGCATTACGGGACACTCATTCCGCATTGGTGCTGCTTCAGCCGCCTCTGAAAATAATGTCCCGGTTCATGTCATCAAGAGGCTAGTTAGATGGAAGTCCTCGTGTTATGTCACATACATTCCAGACCCGTGTCAAGAAATGTCTGTTGCCTTTCACAATCTCTTGTCATGATACAGTGGTTTAATAAAGGTTATCACTCTAACGTCTGTACTTTAGCCTAGGACGCATGGCTCAGCGTATTTCACCCACCCACCCTTTCCCCCTTTTTTAATTCTCAGACTACTTAGGGTGGCCCACTTTAGGCTACCTTTACGACAGCAGTTATGGCATAATTCTACTGCTCAATTATATAGGGGTTACGGTAGGGTACGTACTTCTGATAGCCTATCCGAACACAAACTTTATTTAACTTTTTGAACAGAACGTTAACTTTTTTGCTTACTGGTGATTTTTAATTTTTTTTTTTTTTTTTACCTTTATAGGACAAACCTCTCCTTCCCCATGGGACAATGTGCAAAGCGCAAATCGCCCAGAGATGTGGCGAAGTACATTATGCACTTTATCCCAGGTGAAAGGAGAGGTTTGCAGCAGCTGTGTGTGAATGGGCCCTAATAGCCCTGTGTGCCTGTCCTGTGAGATGCAATCCCTATGCTAAGTGTACCTGTGTGTGGTACTTTCGGAAACACTCCCCTAAGCATAGGGCAGGGTGGTCAGGGCAGTCAGGACAGAAATAGTGGGTGTCACGCCTTATTCCACTCCTGCTACAGACACAATTTTTTTTTCGGTGTGGCTGTTGGTTTGAGGTACCGGCAACGACACTGGGGATATGTCGCTCGTGTAGATGGCTCACTACACTGGTGGTTGGGGCCACGGAACCTCCTGGATACAGGAGGTTCTCGATGATCTCTTCCTGAAATTTGAGGAAGGATCTTGTCCTCCCAGCCTTCCTGTAGAGAACAAAACTATTATATACAGCCAATTGAATCAAATATACAGACACCTTCTTATACCAGGTGGTTCTGCGGGAAAGTAAATAGGGAGCCAACATCTGGTCATTGAAGTCCACACCTCCCATGAGCGAACTATAGTCGTGGACACAGAGGGGCTTTTTAATGACACTGGTTGCTCGTTCAATTTGGATTGTCGTGTCTGCTTGAATGGAGGAGAGCATGTAAACGTCACGCTTCTCTCTCCATTTCACCGCGAGCAGTTCTTGGTTACACAAGGCAGCCCTCTCCCCCCTTGCAAGACGGGTGGTAATGAGCCGTTGGGGGAAGCCCCGGCGACTAGGTTGCGCGGTGCCACAGCAGCCAATCTGTTCTAGGAGCAAATGCCTGAAGAGGGGCACACTTGTGTAGAAATTGTCCACATAAAGATGGGACCCATTGCCAAATAAGGGTGACACCAAGTCCCAGACTGTCTTCCCACTGCTCCCCAGGTAGTCAGGGCAACCGACCGGCTCCAGGGTCTGATCTTTACCCTCATAGATCCGATATTTGTGGGTATAGCCTGTGGCCCTTTCACAGAGCTTATACAATTTGACCCCATACCTGGTGCGCTTGCTTGGGATGTATTGTTTGAAGCCAAGGCGCCCGGTAAAATGTATAAGGGACTCGTCTACGCAGATGTTTTGCTCAAGGGTATACAAATCTGCAAATTTGTTGTTGAAGTGGTCTATGAGGGGACGAATTTTGTGGAGCCGGTCAAAAGTTGGGTGGCCTCTGGGACGGGAGGTGGTGTTGTCGCTAAAGTGCAGGAAACGCAGGATGGTCTCAAATCGTGTCCTGACATGGCAGCAGAGAACGATCGGTCCAAACATTGTGAACTAAGTATCATGACATATACAGCGGCGCCCAGGGATCTCACTGCACTTACTATTATCCCTGGGCGCCACTCCGTTCTCCCGTTATGTCCTCCGGTATGTTCGGGGACTTGGTTATAGTAGGCGGAGACTTAGGGGACTTGGTTATAGTAGGCGGAGTCTGCCCTTGTTCTGCCCTTCTCCTAGGCTGTAGCGCTGGCCAATCGCATTGCAGAGCTCACAGCCTGGGAGAAAAAACCTCCCAGGCTGTGAGCTCTGTTCTGCGATTGGCCAGCGCTACAGCCTAGGAGAAGGAGACGCCCAGCAGAACAATGGCTGACTACGCCTACTATAACCGAGTCCCCTAAGTCTCCGCCTACTATAACCGAGTCCCCGAACATACCGGAGGACATAACGGGAGAACGGAGCGGCGCCCAGGGATAATAATAAGTGCAGTGAGATCCCTGGGCGCCGCTGTATATGCTATGATACTTAGTTCACAATGTTTCGACCGATGAAAGGTCCTCTTTAAGTGCTGTAAGATCTTCGGGACTAAGAATAGCATTTAATTGTGTTTCAATTATTACAAGAGTTTCTTTCGTTTTGGTTATTGATTTCTGCGAAAATTCCAGAATTAGTAGAATTAGATCCAGTGAACATTTATTTAGGATCTGCTGAAAACGGTCTCTAAATTCCTTATCGTCCGCAAATAATGTGGGAGGTAAATGACATCTAAGACCCCTTTGGATTCTGCTTAGCCTATTGTATTCCGCTAATGTGGCACTATCCAAATAATTTTGGGGATTCGCGCTCCAAGTCGCGAGAGCGAAGATGATGTGTGGGGGTACGCAGAAATTCACCAGAAGTGGTTATCTGTGAAATTCCTGTAGACATTAGGATGAGAGTGCAATCTCCCAAAAATATGTAAGGTCAAATAGAATTTTTTTCAAATGCACTCCACTAAGGGGAAGTGCCGTGTTATAAGGGTGTACACCCACTATAGTAACATAGTAACATAGTACATAAGGCCGAAAAAAGACATTTGTCCATCCAGTTCGGCCTGTCATCCTGCAAGTTGATCCAGAGGAAGGCAAAAAAAACCCTGTGAGGTAGAAGCCAATTTTCCCCACTTTAGGGGAATAAAAATTCCTTCCCGACTCCAATCAGGCAATCAGAATAAATCCCTGGATCAACGATCTCTCTCTAGTAGCTATAGCCTGTAATATTATTACGCTCCAGAAATACATCCAGGCCCCTCTTGAATTCCTTTATTGTACTCACCATCACCACCTCCTCAGGCAGAGAGTTCCATAGTCTCACTGCTCTTACCGTAAAGAATCCTCTTCTATGTTTGTGTACAAACCTTCTTTCCTCCAGACGCAGAGGATGTCCCCTCGTCACAGTCCTGGGAATAAATAGATGATGGGATAGATCTCTGTACTGACCCCTGATATATTTATACATATTAATTAGATCTCCTCTCAGTCGTCTTTTTTCTAAAGTGAATAACCCTAATTTTGATAATCTTTCAGGGTACTGTAGTTGCCCCATTCCAGTTATTACTTTAGTTGCCCTCCTCTGGACCCTCTCCAGCTCTGCTATGTCTGCCTTGTTTACAGGAGCCCAGAACTGTACACAGTACTCCATGTGTGGTCTGACTAGTGATTTGTAAAGTGGTAGGACTATGTTCTCATCACGGGCATCTATGCCCCTTTTGATGCAACCCATTATCTTATTGGCCTTGGCAGCAGCTGCCCGACACTGTTTAGCTTAGTTTGCTGTTTATTAAAATTCCTAGATCTTTTTCCATGTCAGTGTTACTGAGTGTTTTACCATTTAATAAGTACGGGTGACTTGCATTATTCCTTCCCATGTGCATAACTTTACATTTGTCAGTGTTAAACCTCATCTGCCACTTATCCGCCCAAGCCTCTAATCTATCCAGATCGCTCTGTAGTAGTATACTGTCCTCATCAGTGTTAATTGCTTTACACAGTTTAGTGTCATCTGCGAAAATTGATATTTTACTATGCAAGCCTTCTACAAGATCATTAATAAATATATTGAAGAGAATAGGGCCCAATACTGGCCCCTGAGGTACTCCACTAGTGACAGTGACCCAATCTGAGTATGTACCATTAATAACCACCCTCTGTTTTCTATCATTGAGCCAGTTACTTACCCACTTACAGACGTTTTCTCCCAGTCCGAGCATTCTCATTTTATATACTAACCTTTTATGTGGTACAGTGTCAAATGCTTTGGAGAAGTCCAGATATACGACATCCATTGATTCGCCGCTGTCAAGTCTAGAACTTACCTCCTCATAGAAACTGATTAAATTTGTTTGACATGATCGATCCCTCACAAAGCCATGCTGATATGGCGTTATTTGCTTATTTCTGTTAAGATGCTCTAACATAGCATCTCTTAGAAAACCTTCAAACAGTTTACCCACAACAGATGTTAAACTTACCGGCCTATAGTTTCCAGGCTCTGTTTTGGACCCTTTTTGAATATTGGCACCACATTTGCCATGCGCCAGTCCTGTGGGACATTCCCTGTCAATATAGAATCTGCAAATATCAGAAATAAGGGTCTGGCTATGACATTACTTAATTCCCTTAGGATACGGGGGTGTATGCCATCCGGTCCTGGCGATTTGTCTATTTTAATCTTTTTAAGTCGCTGTTGTACTTCTTCCTGGGTCAGACAGGACACTTTTAATGGGGAATTTATTTCAACATTCGGCATGTCATCCTCAGTGAATACATTGGAGAAAAAAATATTTAACAGCTTTGCTTTCTCCTCGTCGCTCTCTGCGACTCCCCCCTCATTCATAGTCAATAAGAATGAAACCACGTACTCTCAAAATAATATGCAAAGGTAGGTTTAATGTAATTCTCCATTATACCATGTAAGTCATGTAAGTGTAGGATGAAGATGTTTCTTAGGCTGCTTTCACACTAGCGTTCGGGTTTCCGTTCGTGAGCTCCGTTTGAAGGAGCTCACGAGCGGACCCGAACGCAGCCGTCCAGCCCTGATGCAGTCTGAATGGAGGCGGATCCGCTCAGACTGCATCAGTCTGGCGGCGTTCAGCCTCCGCTCCGCTCGCCTCCGCACGGACAAGCGGACAGCTGAACGCTGCTTGCAGCGTTCGGGTGTCCGCCTGGCCGTGCGGAGGCGTGCGGATCCGTCCAGACTTACAATGTAAGTCAATGGGGACGGATCCGTTTGAAGATGCCACAATGTGGCTCAATCTTCAAGCGGATCCGTCCCCCATTGACTTTACATTGAAAGTCTGGACGGATCCGTCCCAGGCTATTTTCACACTTAGCTTTTTTTAGCTAATATAATGCAGACGGATCCGTTCTGAACGGAGCCTCCGTCTGCATTATTATGGGCGGATCCGTTCAGAACGGATCCGCCCGAACGCTAGTGTGAAAGTAGCCTTATCTCCCTGAATTTATTGTTAATTTACATGATTTTTATGATTTAGTTTAACTTTATCTTCCTCCTTACTAGGTATACCTATAATTTACTACCAATTCTTATTACTAATATATTTTTATACAATTTTTTTTACAGCAATGCTTTGATAAAGGTCTAACGGACCGAAACATCTCCCCCAGCCATTGCAATATATAGTGCTTCATTAAAATTACAAACGGAGATTTTGATTTTTGGATCTTTTATTTTTTATTTATAATTATTTTTTTCGCCTTTTTTGTATTTTGAGATATATACCTGGTTTGGTATAAAGGAGCATTACATTAAACCTACCTTTGCATATTATTTTGAGAGTGCGTGGTTTCATTCTTATTGACTATAGTGGGTGTACACCCTTATACCACGGCACCTCCCCTTAGTGGAGTGCATTTTCCATTTTTTCTATTTGTCCATAACTATGGACACATACAGTTAGGTCCATATATATTTTGACAGTGACACAAATTTAGTTTTTATTACCTGTTTACTAAAACCTATTCAAGTTATAGTCCAAACTTTTAGCTTTCATTTGAGGGTACCCACATTAAAATTGGATGAAGGGTATAGAAGTTTCAGCTCCTTTACATGTGGCACCCTGTTTTTAAAGAGACCAAAAGTAATCAGACATGGCTGTTTCATGGGCAGGTGTGGGCAATTCCGTCATTATTTCATTCTCAATTAAGCACATAAAGGTCCTGGAGTTGATCTGAGGTGTGGTGCTTGCATTTTTAAGATTTTGCTGAGAAGTAAACATGCGGTCAAAGGAGCTCTCTATGCAGGTGAAACAAGCAATCCTTTATCTGCGAAAACAGAAAAAAACAATCTGAGAAATTGCTACACTATTAGGAGTGGCAAAAATCTACAGTTTGGTACATCCTGAGAAAGAAAGAAAGCACTGGTGACCTCAACAATGCAAAAAGACCTGGACGCCCATGGTAGAAAACAGTGGTGGATGATCGCAGAATAATTACCAACACCAGAGAAACACCTTCACAACAGCCAACCACGTGAACAATACTCTCCAGGATATAGGCGTAGCAATATCCAAATCTAGCATAAACAGAAGACTGCATGAAAGTAAATACAGAGAGTTCACTGCACGGTGCAGGGCACTCATAAGCCTTAAGAATAAGAAGGCTAGATTAAAAATTAAAAATCTTAAAAAAACAGCACACTTCAGGAAGAACATTCTTTGGACAGATGAAACCAAGATCAACCTCTACCAGAATGATGGAAAGAAAAAAGTATGGCGAAGGCATGGTACAGTTCATGATCCAAAGCATACCACATCATCTGTAAAACACGGCGGAGGAAGTGTAATGGCTTCGGCATTCATGACTGCCAGTGTGTCACAAAGTAGGGGGAGGGGAGGTACATAGAATGACAACTGAAGGAAAATGACCAGAAACTAGGCCTCACAGATAGGGAAAGGGAAACGGTCACCAATTTGGAAACCCTAATCCTAGCCCTGACTCCTGTCAGTATGAATAGACCCTGAAGGTGGGAATATTCATACGCTGGAAACCTAGGCCCTAGTAACCCTGAATAGCCCTAGGAGTGGTGACAGGGTCTGAGACCACTGGTTCCTTCCCAGATGAACAAACCAGCATCTCCCTGAAGCCTAGCAAACAACGAGCAAATGGGAACAACAAAATACAAAGGGAAGTACACTTATCTTCAATAGAAAATGGATGAGCAGGAAATCAGATGAGGACCATACACCAGCTCTTCCTACTCCAGGCAGATAATATCAACCGTATGGTATGAAGTGTGAGTCCAGACTAAATATAGGAGCAGTAATAATCACAATCTACACCTGAGACAAGAGATGGGGTCATTACCAACAACAACACTGCAACAAGTGAAAACAGGCTGTCAGATAATCTAACGTGCAGCCAGTCTCTCAGATCTTCTAACCTCTGTCACAGGAGGGACTGTGACACAGTGGCACTGGGTCCCTAGTGTTTATTGATGATGTGACACAGGACAGAAGCAGCCAGATGAATTCTGGGGTTTTCAGAGACATACTGTGTGCTCAAATGCAGCCAAACTGATCGATCGGTGTTTCATAATACAGATGGACAATGACCCAAAACATAAAGCCAAAGCAACCCAGGAGTTTATTAAAGCAAAGAAGTGAAATATTCTTAAATGGCCAAGTCAGTCACCTGATATGAACCCATTAGAGCATGCAATTCACTTGTTAAAGACTAAAATTCAGACAGAAAGGCCCACAAACAAACAGCAACTGAAAACTGCAGTAAAGGCCTGGCAGAGCATTAAAGGGTTTCTGTCACCTGAAAAATGGGTATTAAGCTGGCTGACATTAGCGATGTACTAATGTCAGCTGGGCATAACTATATTAGTGCCATCTCACTGCCTAAAGCCTTTATTGAGAAAAATAAACTTTTATAATATGCTAATTAGCCTCTAAGAGCAGGGGGGGCGTTGCACCTACTCCTAGAGGCTCCGTTTGCCCACCTCTTTTAACGCCCTTGTCTTGATTGACAGGGCCAGGGCAGCGCTGCTCTCCTCCCGCCGGCCGTGCACAGTGAGGAAGACAGCAGCCGCTGAGCGTCCTTCCCTCACTGCGCCTACTGAATGGCGCGAGATTTACACTGCAGACACGGCCGGCTGGAGGAGAGCAGCGCTGCCCTGGACCTGTCAATCAAGAGAAGAACGGCGTTAAAAGAGGTGGGCAAACTGAGCCTCTAGGAGCAGGTGCAACGTCCCCCCCCCCCTGCTCCTAGAGTCTAATTAGCATATTATAAAAGTTTGTTTTTCTCAATAAAGGCTTTAGGCAGTGAGATGGCACTAATATAGTTATGTTCAGCTGACATCGTTAATGTCAGCCAGCTTAATACCCATTTTTCAGGTGACAGAAACCCTTTAACCACCTCCCGACCGCTGTACGCGTATATGCGTCCGGGAGGTGGTTGCTTTACTCCTCCTGGACGCATATACGCGTCTTCTCGCGAGACGCGAGATTTCCTGTGAACGCGCGCGCACAGGCGCGCGCGCTCACAGGAACAGAAGGTAAGCGAGTGGATCTCCAGCCTGCCAGCGGCGATCGCTCGCTGGCAGGCTGGAGATCCGAATTTTTTAACCCCTAACAGGTATATTAGACGCTGTTTTCATAACAGCGTCTAATATACCTCCTACCTGGTCCTCTGGTGGTCCCTTTTGTTAGGATCGACCACCAGAGGACTCAGGTAGGTCAGTACAGTCGCACCAAACACCACACTACACTACACTACACTACACCCCCCCCCCCGTCACTTATTAACCCCTTATAAACCCCTGATCACCCATGATCACCCCATATAAACTCCCTGATCACCCCCCTGTCATTGATCACCGCCCTGTCATTGATCACCCCCCTGTCAGGCTCCGTTCAGACGTCCGTATGATTTTTACGGATCCACGGATACATGGATCGGATCCGCAAAAAGCATACGGACGTCTGAATGGAGCCTTACAGGGGGGTGATCAATGACAGGCGGGTGATCACCCATATACACTCCCTGATCACCCCCTGTCATTGATCACCCCCCTGTCATTGATCACCCCCCTGTAAGGCTCCATTCAGACGTCCGCATGATTTTTACGGATCCGATCCATGTATCCATGGATCCGTAAAAATCATGCAGACGTCTGAATGGAGCCTTACAGGGGGGGTGATCAGTGACAGGGGGGTGATCACCCTGATTACCCTGATCACCCCCTGTCATTGATAACCCCCCTGTAAGGCTCCATTCAGACGTCCGCATGCGTTCTGTGGATCCGATCCATGTATCCATGGATCCGTAAAAATCATGCGGACGTCTGAATGGAGCCTTACAGGGGGGGTGATCAGTGACAGGGGGGTGATCACCCTGATTACCCTGATCACCACCTGTCATTGATAACCCCCCTGTAAGGCTCCATTCAGACGTCCGCATGCGTTCTGTGGATCCGATCCATGTATCCATGGATCCGTAAAAAATCATGCGGATGTCTGAATGGAGCCTTACAGGGGGGGTGATCAGTGACAGGGGGGTGATCACCCTGATTACCCTGATCACCCCCTGTCATTGATAACCCCCCTGTAAGGCTCCATTCAGACGTCCGCATGCGTTTTGTGGATCCGATCCATGTATCCATGGATCCGTAAAAATCATGCGGACGTCTGAATGGAGCCTTACAGGGGGGGTGATCAGTGACAGGGGGGTGATCACCCTGATTACCCTGATCACCCCCTGTCATTGATAACCCCCCTGTAAGGCTCCATTCAGACGTCCGCATGCGTTTTGTGGATCCGATCCATGTATCCGTAAAAAATCATGCGGATGTCTGAATGGAGCCTTACAGGGGGGGTGATCAGTGACAGGGGGGTGATCACCCTGATCACCCCCTGTCATTGATAACCCCCCTGTAAAGCTCCATTCAGACGTCCGCATGCGTTCTGTGGATCCGATCCATGTATCCATGGATCCGTAAAAAATCATGCGGATGTCTGAATGGAGCCTTACAGGGGGGGTGATCAGTGACAGGGGGGTGATCAGGGAGTCTATATGGGTGATCACCCCCCTGTCATTGATCACCCCCCTGTCATTGATCACCCCCCCCCCCCCCTGGTAAGGCTCCATTCAGACATTTTTTTTGGCACAAGTTCGCGGAAATTTTTTGTTTGTTTTTGTTTTTGTTTTTTCTTACAAAGTCTCATATTCCACTAACTTGTGTCAAAAAATAAAATCTCACATGGACGCACCATACCCCTCACGGAATCCAAATGCGTAAACATTTTTAGACATTTATATTCCAGACTTCTTCTCACGCTTTAGGGCCCCTAAAAAGCCAGGGCAGTATAAATACCCCACATGTGACCCCATTTCGGAAAGAAGACACCCCAAGGTATTCCGTGAGGGGCATATTGAGTCCATGAAAGATTGAAATTTTTGTCCTAAGTTAGCGGAAAGTGAGACTTTGTGAGAAAAAAAAAATAAAAAATCAATATCCGCTAACTTATGCAAAAAATAATAATTTCTAGGAACTCGCCAGGCCCCTCATTGAATACCTTGGGGTGTCTTCTTTCCAAAGTGGGGTCACATGTGGGGTATTTATACTGCCCTGGCTTTTTAGGGGCCCGAAAGTGTGAGAAGAAGTCTGGGATCCAAATGTCTAAAAATGCCCTCCTAAAAGGAATTTGGGCCCCTTTGCGCATCTAGGCTGCAAAAAAGTGTCACACATGTGGTATCGCCGTACTCAGGAGAAGTTGGGGAATGTGTTTTGGGGTGTCATTTTACATATACCCATGCTGGGTGAGAAAAATATCTTGGTCAAATGCCAACTTTGTATAAATAAATGGGAAAAGTTGTCTTTTGCCAAGATATTTCTCTCACCCAGCATGGGTATATGTAAAATGACACCCCAAATCACATTCCCCAACTTCTCCTGAGTACGGCGATACCAGATGTGTCACACTTTTTTGCTGCCAAGGTGGGCAAAGGGGCGCATATTCCAAAGTGCACCTTTTGGATTTCACCGGTCATTTTTTACACATTTTGATTGCAAAGTTCTTCTCACACATTTGGGCCCCTAAATTGCCAGGGCAGTATAACTACCCCACAAGTGACCCCATTTTGGAAAGAAGACACCCCAAGGTATTCTGTGAGGGGCATGGTGAGTTCCTAGAATTTTTTATTTTTTGTCGCAAGTTAGTGGAATATGAGACTTTGTAAGAAAAAATAAAAAAAATAAAATCATCATCATTTTCCGCTAACTTGTGACAAAAAATAAAAAGTTCTATGAACTCACTATGCCCATCAGCGAATACCTTAGGGTGTCTACTTTCCGAAATGGGGTCATTTGTGGGGTTTTTCTACTGTTTGGGCATTGTAGAACCTCAGGAAACATGACAGGTGCTCAGAAAGTCAGAGCTGTTTCAAAAAGCGGAAATTCACATTTTTGTACCATAGTTTGTAAATGCTATAACTTTTACCCAAACAATTTTTTTTTTTTGCCCAAACATTTTTTTATTATCAAAGACATGTAGAACAATACATTTGGCGAAAAATTTATATATGGATGTCGTTTTTTTTGCAAAATTTTACAGCTGAAAGTGAAAAATGTCATTTTTTTGCAAAAAAATCGTTACATTTTGATTAATAACAAAAAAAGTAAAAATGCCAGCAGCAATGAAATACCACCAAATGAAAGCTCCATTAGTGAGAAGAAAAGGAGGTAAAATTCATTTGGGTGGTAAGTTGCATGACCGAGCGATAAACGGTGAAAGTAGTGTAGTGCCGAAGTGTAAAAAGTGCTCTGGTCATGAAGGGGGTTTCACCTAGCGGGGCTGAAGTGGTTAAAAAGGAAGAAACACAGCGTTTGGTGATGTCCATGAGTTCAAGACTTCAGGCAGTCATTGCCAACAAAGGGTTTTCAACCAAGTATTAAAAATTTACATTTTTTTTGCAATTATTGGTAAGTAGTTTGTCCAGTTACTTTTGCTCCCCTGAAATGAAGGGATTGCGTTTAAAAAATGATTTAGTTCCTCAAATTTTTCTGCAATCATTTTTACTCAACCATTGAATAAAAGCTGAATGTCTGAACTTCAACTGCATCTGAATTGTTTTGTTCAAAATCCAATGTGGTAATGTACAGAACAAAAATTAGAAAAATATTGTCAAAATATGTATGACTTAACTGTAAGACCGGTATTACAATCTCAGCCATGGCTGGGATGGGAATACTGCTTTAATGGCGAATAGCTACCGGTCACTGATGCAGTAGTTGAGCTGGCACTTGAAGAGTGCTGTCACCTTCTGGACAGGGCCAGTCAGTCAACCAGTAGTGATTTACACTGACCACAAGAATTTAACCTACATACAGTCTACCTAGCGACTCAACCTACATCAAGGTTATTTTTCTTCACTTTGTTTAACGAAGGCTGATGCTTTATCTTGCTCTTTTTATCTGAATGACCAGGAGGAGAAACATCAGTGCTAGAGATGAGCAATTTTTTTAAATTCTAATTTGTTGAATTTAATTTTTTTTATTTATTTGTGTCCGAATCTATTCTACACAAATCAAATATGCTCTTCAATGCAATGACAGCAGTAGCAAATAATGTAAGCATGACATTGACATATATAGCTATGGGTAAACGCATGGTTGATGGTGTTAAACAGAGTGTTTAAAAACACACTGCACTGTCACATATGATATGCTTTTTCATATTAGAAATAAACTGTGTCTTGGGACCTTTTAAATGGGAGCAGTAGCAGTACATAGTGGATGTGGAAAGGGTACGGTAATAGTGGCATGTGGCCGCAATAGTAGGGGCAGGAATAGCAGCAGAGCATGGAACAGACAAGGCAGTAGATGAATGTGCAGCTGTTTAGGGTAGTAGTAGATACAACTGTGTAGCAGTACTGGTAGTGGCAGTAGGGGGATTAGCAGCAGGGACTAGCAGTTGCAGTAGGCAGACAGCAGCAGTGGAATGATGCCATCAGTAGCAGCTATATGGTATGGAACATGATGGTAGGCAGGTAGCGGCATGATGGTACACTATAAACAATGGCAGATCTATTCATTGGCCTCAGCCGGAAGTGTGTGAAAATCTTTACAGATCCATGCCTTGTTCATCTTGATGAAAGTGATGTTTTGTACATTTGCACAGGACAAATGTGTCCTTTTGGATGTCAGGATGCTACCTGCTGCTCTCTACCCTCTGAAATGACACTGGAGGCTGGACAAAGACACCACAGAGGGAGCATACTGGGACAGTTCCGGCCACTATTCCAATCTGCGTACCCAGAAGTCCATGGTATCAGGGAACTCGGTATACACCGCAGAAAGGCCAAAGTCCAGCTAGGACTGAATCTAGGTGTTCAGGCGGTACGTCTCCGTTTGCTGATCTGTGTCAGCCTGGAGTGGCAATGACATTTTTTTCCATTATGTTGATGATACTGAATTGGCTGCTGCTGCTGTGGTGGGTGACTCCGTGGAGCAGGGCCTCCTGGTCAGACACAAGGGCGGTAGGCCTCTGATCACTAAAAACTATGCAAGCTGCATACACATTGTATCCTGGTATTAAAGTAATTTGGCCTCCATTTTGGCAACAGAAAAAAACATTTTCCATTTTGCTTTGATAACGAGTGTCTGAAAGCATGATTATGCAGTAAGCATCAGATCAATTGATGGTAAGGATGCGCCTGTCATTTTGTAAGCAAGCAAGCATACAGCTTCTGAAATGATTGGTCATCATGGCTGGTGTTATGGTCATCTTCAGCCTTGTCCTCCTGCACAAGTGACTCCTTCTCCTCCAGTGGTAGCCACTCATACTCCACTTCCTCCTCTCCTCTAAAGGACTTTCTCCTTGTGGGTCCCCAACAACTACAGGGTGGCCAGCAAGATGCGTAGCGAGATGCGTAAGCTGTTAAAGTTCCGTTGTCCCTTGTTGCATCAGAGCATCTGCTCTGAGATAAATATCAGGGGTACGATATTGTTCATGCTGCAGTTGTCCCTATTGACATAATGTGGAGGCCTCTTATATGAGCCTGAGTATGCGACAGGCATTTCTGGTGAGCTGCAACTGCCTGACCGCAAAATAATACTGAGTGGGTCTGGTACATGACAACATAATTCACCACTTTACACTTCTCATACAGAAGCTCTACCATATACAAGATGGAATTCCATTCCGTCCATAAAAGGTGATCCTCCATGGGAATAATCCTCATAGGGATTTGTCAGTGCACGCAGTATAGGGCCTTGGCTTGATGGTCCCAGAGATGATATCCATAAATGATGTGCATTACTCCTTGTAGTTTCAAAGCACCAAGTGTGTTTATTCACCAGGTAACATCATAACAGAGCAACGTTTTGAGCAAGTGATAAGGTGTTAGATACATCTTTTTATAGTTCCCTAAGTGGGGTGTGTACATAGCATTCAAATACGCCCACATACCAAAATCATATAATAATATAACAAATATGTAATAGAAGTGTATTATGGAGCTATTACCACTGACCACGCTTCCCAGTTGGAGTTGGTGGAGAGACAGCCAGAAGGAAGTTTGTTGCTTGATGCACTCTAGCAAGTAATAGGGTGTGTGGCTACTCTCGCCCAGGCCGATCAACTGAAACACAACATGGCAACGCTTAATTTTACACATATGATTGTAGCGAGGAAGAGTGGGAGCGACGCTCTGTCCTGCTGCTGTTGGGGACGGGAGGGATGTCCAAAGAAGAGGAGGAGAAGTGCCTGGTGTGAGAACCAGACTGACACAGACATTGGGGTGTCAATAGGAACTGGCCTTGTTGCTACGGTGCTGCTTCACCACAAAAAATACTGACCCAGTGGGCTGTGAAAGACATGTACTGTCCCTGCCCGTAACAGCTGCTTTAGTTGTCTACGGTGGTGTGCAACTTGCCACACAAAGAGAATTTCAAGGAGCGGCCTGCCATGTGACAGTACAAGGCAACAATGTATTTTTTTGAGAAATAATGCCAACCAGGTATCTGAAGGCAGCAGAATCCACTGAGTGATATGGCAGTGACTGCAGATGGGAGGTAAGCTCGCACACCAGTGGATTATTGGACATGTAGAATTGTTTCCTAGCCACACATTCCATTATCGATGGCTGACAACAGAATGCAGTAGTCTGAGTGGGAGAAGCAGTACCTGATGATGACAAAGACACGGTACTGGAAGTGGATGCAGCCTAGCTGCTGCAAAAGAAACTAGGAGAATGAGGACACTATTGTTCATCTAGCTGGCAGCCACTTCTATTTTACCACAGTAACTGGTGATGCTGCATTATTTGCTGAAAGAAAGCTGTTGTACCCAATTTTGTGTGTGCATGCCCATGGCATATTTTAATCCTTCAGATCTTGCACACAGAAATGCTTTTGTTTTCTGGCCTTGTGGAGAAAAACTGCCAGACAGGTTATACTTGCACACTCCACATATAGCACGCAGCAACTGAGTTTGGCTTAGGTTTGGCACAGTTTTAGCCTGGGCCCACAGTGTCAGGTCCACCATAGAAGCAGATCTGGCCCTGGCAGTTTTTTGAGAGGTTCTGGTGGTATGTTGCTTCTGCTCTTTATTACCATTGCTGCAGCCACCATCTTCTTCCTCTGATGTTACCGCCTCCTTAGCACCTTGATCTGTTTCCCAGGTCCTATCCAACACACAATCATCATCAACCTCACTTTTGAAGCAACTTTTATCAGACTGTGATGTCATAGCGGGATCCTTGGCCCCTTCCTGATTCCTTGCTCTGTATTTGCCCCGAGTGCCACTGTCGCTACCACTGCCCCTTCCACCACCACCATGGCTACAAGTACTGCTACCATCACCCACCCACACAGCTATGCATGGGGTACCCCATCAATACCTAAACCTCCTTCTCATGGCAGTCCAAAAGCCTGCATTTTTAGTTTTGCACTTTGCCATTTTCTAGACATTTTAAGACCTATAAATGAAAAGGCACACGTTTCCTGTAAATGAAAATTCATGGGTTTGGTACACAGATCACTAGCAAAATTGCAACTGTTTTTTCTGTAGTTTAAAGGCAGAGGCACAATTACATGTCCTGTGTCTTTTACAACACACTGCATACTGGTATTGACAATTTACTTTAGTAACAATAAAATTTTTGCTGTAAAATGTGTTTGAACTTCACGGTCTGATACGTTAATGTGTTCACTAACATGGTTATAGCAATGTAATTTTTGAAGTAAAATTTCTTTGAACTACACTGTCTGATGCAGTAATGCATTCACTAACACAGGTATAACAATGCAATGTTTGCTGCAAATGTCTGTTAAACATGCATTCAATAACATGGGTATAAAATGGGGTTATTGCAGTATTGCTTTTGCTGTAACTACTCAATGTTGTAGTTTTCATCATCAGCCTCGTCCTGCACAACTGACTCCTCCTCCTCCAGTGGTATCTCCTCATCCTCTACTTCTCCCTCTATATCATTGATGCCGTAGTTGTCCCTATTGAGAAATATGGAGGCCTCTTTGAAGGGCCTGAGTATGCGAATGGTGTTTCTGATGAGCTGCCACTGCCTGACCTCAAGATAATACATGCTCTGTGCTGAGCAGGTCTGGTGCATGATAAAATCATGCACCGCTTTACACTGCTCATACAGATGTAGGGCAGAAGCATGGAATTAGAAGATTTAGAGAGGTAGTTGTTCAGTGGAAACAGATGATCTTAATCTGTAGCTGTGCAGCAATGAATGAAAGTTGAAACACACATGGGGTAGCAGAGCTGTAATATTGCTATAGAAAACTGAGCTGTAGACATTTAGCGATGAAGCACAGCTGAAACAGACTTGGAGTAGTTAAGCTTTACTAATGCAGTACAATGGTACACTGTGTACGTTCCGTGATGAAGTAGAGTTGAAATACAGTTGGAATAGCAGAGCTGCAGTAGCAAGTCCAATGTAATACAATAGCAACAGTAGTAAATCTAACGTAATTGAGTAGCAACAGTAGCAAGATCAGTGTAAAAGAGTAGCAACAGTAGCAAGTCCAAATGAGCAAACAATGGACAGCAGGAAGGCAAACCACCTGAATAATTAGAAGGGGTCGTGCTGTCAGAAGAAGGTTTAAATAGTCCACAGTCGTGATGATATTGCTGGATGTTGGCTTGCCATGAAAGCCTTGCAGAGGAAGCAGAATCACCAGAGCAAGGAGAGTAGCACTGGATTGGGAATAGTTCTGGGGCTGTATTTGTAATGAGCTTGGTTTTGGTGCTGTGTTTTTGTAATGAGCTTGGTTCTGAAGCTGGATTTATGTACTGATATTGGTTCTGGAGCTGGATTTATGAACTGATTCTGGTTCTGCATTTGTATACTGAGAATGATTTTGGTGCTGGATATGTACTATGAGCTTGGTTCTCATGCTGGATTTATGTGGGCTTCTAAATGTGATCTGTAGCCTTATTTATCTCGCGCGTGTGCACAGGGCTCTGCCTGATGCGCCCGTGCGGACTTCTCCATTTGGCTTCAAAACACGAAGTGCTCATGCGCCGGCACTTCGCTCAACCCCTGTATGACCTGTATGACGCGCAAGATCATACAGCAGGAGGAGGGGGGAGGGAGGGAGGGAGAGCGAGAGGCGGCACAGAGGATTAGGAGGCGGCGCTGGGCACAAACGGCGGCGGGTGCGGCCGGCAGCTTGCATTCCTTGACATCCCCTTGGGCACCTTATTTCATTGAGTGACAGGTTAGTAAAAGCTGTTTTTTTTTTTTTAGCAAAATAAGGCTACGGATCACATTTAGAAGCCCACATTAGGAATCCTGATGAGGCCCTGAACATCAGCATATGTTTAGCTGACAGGGGAGAAACCTGGTGACAGAATCCCTTTAACAGTATTTTTATTGCATGTATATTGCTTAACTTAAAATGCCCTATTCATTGCATAGTAATACCTTTCGTGGTTCTCCAGTACAGGTGAAACTCGAAAAATTTGAATATTGTGCAAAAGTCCATTTATTTCAGTAATGCAAATTAAAAGGAATTGCATTAATGCAGCTTAAAATTAGAATTTTGTGAAAAGGTTCAATATTCTAGGCTCAAAGTGTCACGCTCTAGTCAGCTAATTAATCCATACCCCCTGAGCAAAGGGTACCTCAAAATTGAGACTTTGGGGTTTCATAAGCGGTAAGCCATAGTCATCCAAATTATAACAAATAAAGGCTTGAAATATCTCACTTTGAATTTAATGAATCTATCTTATATACATGTTTTTTATTTCGGGGTGTGATGCATGTACCGATTATGTCTTCCAACTTGTCCCCCCCTACCCCCAACCTACAGCATGCCGTTTCACTGATTGAGAAGAACTGCTGAAGCTTCAGCCCCTCCTCCCAGATTTTTGGGAAAGTGAGGTTCCTGAATGCTTCCAGAGAGACTGCGGGCTGTCAAAGGGAGACTAATGAATGGGGATATACAGGATTGGCCATGAAAAACAGAACCTCCCTTTTTTCCAATGGAGTACACAAACTATAGCTTTTTCAAGAAAAAAAAACAAAAAACACTGCAAAACCATGTGTATTCAAGACATGTTTTCTGATGGTCTTTCTTCCTTCCACACCACAACTAGTTGACATTAATTCATTGTAGGTGCAGGTACAGACGAGTATTCGGTTTCTGCAGATCCTAAAGCTGAAGTATTGTTCCTTAATTAAATATAGCACAGGAGACGCAGCATCTGCTTTGAGCTTAGGTAACTAAATTTCCCGTTCTGCAGAAGACACAACGCAATTTACTTTCTAGAGATCAGCTTACTCAACCTCCTCTGATTTTCCAGGTTCTATCTATAGCCTTCTGCTTCATATTAATAAGTATCATAGCAACTGTCAGCGCCCATTCACTGCCTGGAGGAGACAAATGAGCGTTCACGTAGCGCACTACAAGTGACAAACAAGACAGGCCATTGACTGCTTCATGTAACAATGCTTCCACTCATTTAGACTACACCGCACTTAGACCTACTATCAAACTGTGGCTTGTAGTCTCATCAAAAATACTAAAATGTCTTTCTATTCAGAATTATCAATATACGAAATGTAAAAAAATATAAAAATTTGTCTCGAACATTACATTCACCTTTTCACAATGTACATGAAAAGCTTTGCCCTTTTTGTTAAGTATACATTAGTATATGTCTTTACAATGGCTGAATGTTGCCACAGCATTTAGTTACCAATGCCCATTGCTGCAACATGTTGCCCCGATTGGGTGTTTCAGGAGCTGCATTTCTCACAATGCCATCATGGCTGCATTGCTTGTGCACCTATTATAGACATTTGACCATAGGGGCAGGTTCTAGCCTATCCATTGCCTGCATCAGAAAGTGAAATAGTTGCCTCTGGAGCGTTTAATGGAGGCCAGTTATAGATGCCATACAGTGGCATGTCACTCATAGACTATTGCTTCTGTTAAAGGGATTCTGTCACCTCCTTTTTTACGATTTTAAGTAGCTTATTTCCAGGAGTCTTCTTTTTACTTTATTTCGTTTAGTAGTTTGGATCTAAAAGCGATTTTTATGTTATGCTAATTAGGGTCCAAGGTGCCCAGAGGGTCCAAGGCGACCAGAAAATTCGCGCAGGCGCAGTGCCTCAGGCGGTACCGCGCCTGCGCGAGTTTTCTGGCTGCAGACAGGAAGGAGGACGGGGCATATCTATAAGGTAGATTATGACGTGGGGAGGGGGCGGAACCGTTTGCCGGGCTGTGGGAGTTGTTTTGATTATCAGGAGGCTGTCTTGGGCACTGCAGGGGGGCGTCACTGGGCACCGGAGAGTGAGAAAAACGCCCCTCTGGGCACCTTGGACCCTAGTTAGCATAACATAAAAATCGCTTTTACATCAAAACTACTAAACGAAATAAAGTAAAAAGAAGAGTCCTGGAAATAAGCTACTTTAGTCAACATAGCGATGGTGCCAGCTTAAAATCGTAAAAGGAGGTAACAGAATCCCTTTAAATGTGTTTTTGCAGGATGGAATAACCCAATCTTCTACGCTATTCCATACTGCCTTTTTTCCAATATCCAGATATGCCTTTAGTCTGCATCTGACTAATGGGGCCCTATGGACACATTTAAAGGGAACCTGTCATCAACTTTATGCTGACGTCACTGAGGACAGCATGAAGTATTGACAGAAATGCTGATGTCAGCGGTGTGTCACTCATGAGCTAAAAGTAAGATGTTGCTGAGAACCAGCATCATAATCCTTGCAGCCCAGGCCTGGAAAAGAGTCCCGGCCACCTGAGAAGAGTCCTGGTTATAAATAATCTCCTGCACCCTCGCCCATCTGCTGGTGATTGGCAGTTCTCTCCTAGAGAGAAAGGGAGACAACCAGGTAGAAGACTGTCAGTCATCAGCAGGTGGGCAGGAGAGCAGGAATTCATGAATAACCAGGACTCTTCTCAGGTGGCCGGGACTCTTTTCCAGGCCCAGTCTGCAATGATTGTGATGTTGGTTCTTGGCAACCACTTACTTATAAATGACAGACCGCTGAAATCAACTTACCTGTCTCTACGTTATACTACTGTTAGTATGGGCAGCAGAAAGGTGATGACAGGTTCCCTTTAACATGTATGTTGGGAGGTTTCCAAACATACACGCCAAACGTAGGGAAAAAAATTGATGCAAGTAGGCCCTTAAAGGAATTATCCAGAACTGAACATTTAATGATAATATCTGTAAATCTCTGCAGAATATGTTGGTGCTATTTAAGTAAGTAAAATACATTTTACAAAGAGAGACCTGATTGCTTAATCCAATCTGCAGATAACTTGACATAAGGTGTGAATTTAAATAACTTTGCTGCAGATTTTATAGTATTAATAACAGGAAGGAACTGTGGAGGGTGCCAGAGGCCCACTGGGAATTTTCCATGTAGGGCCTATGGTTAGGCCACCCCTGCCTAGTACCCTGATCAGCTGCTTCCTGGGTGCTAGAAACAGGCACCAGAATTTCACGAATCCATCCACAGTGCAGTGGATGTACCGGGTTACTTTAAAGGGAGCAGCGCTGTAGTAACCGATCCCGGCCACTACACAGAGGACAAAGCTGGGTAGTTTGGTACTTATTTCCAGCCCCAGACTGTTATGAACAGCTCAGCGGGGCTGCTGGGAGTCAGACCCCCACCAATCTGATTATTATGACCTAGTCTAAGGAAAGGTCATCAGTTGTTCAGTCCCAGAGAGCCTCTTTAAATAGGTTTTCTCCACAGTGGATAAGCGAGATACTGTATGTCTGACTACCTGGGGCCCTGCTAATCACTAGAACTGGGATCCCAAGCCACCCATTCCTCCTCATTACATGACTGCAGTGAGGAGGCAGTAGACCATGCAGCCTGCTACTCCATTCATTGTCTATGATGTTTGACGAGTCAGTGGCAGCAGAATAAAAACTAATGTAGCAAGCGTTCCCTAGTGCCCAGACTCCTGGCCATCCAGGAAATAAGCATGTATAATATTGTCACCATATAGCCCAAACTACGTAGTAACTGCTTAAAAAAACAGCAACTGCATACATTGCAACGAACTGTGAAATATTCTGCTGTTTAATTATTAAATGGTTGATGCACATACAGTATCGCTGGTTTAAAGGAATGGTTGCTATGGTAACTGCTAGTGGAATGACCACCACAAAAAGGTAGAAGGCTGAATTAATCGAACTGGAAACAGAAGTGAATTATGATCAGATGTAAAGAAGGGACTGTTCATTTTTCTGCAGAAAATGAGTGTAGGGATGAAATTTGATTTACCACTTTAAACGTACACTAACGCTGTACAAAAAAACAAAAACTAATTATAGTAATTTTGCAGTATCCCAGAATAGGGTACTTGCAAATTGTTATTGTTATGCAATGTTTTTTATTTATTTATTATTATTTAACATGTTTATGCCTTGTAATGTACCAGCATATCTCTATATGGATCAGTCGGGGTTAATAATCCTGTTTCTGCCTCTGTAGAAGGCTGGGAGATGATCTTAGGTCCGCTCCTAGTTCACTACTGTGCTAGCTGAGGAAGTGAAAAGAAGCTACACATGCTCACTCCTCGGAGTACTATGCCTACACCAAAGAAAATCACTTTCTCTGAGAGATCCACAGAGAGAAAGCCATCTCTACTTTACAGCACTCCATAGAGAGAAAAAGAAGAACTAGAAGTTCCAGAATCTGCATGGCTGAGCATTGGAGTCAGTCAGTAAGGCTTGTGCTGTTTAAGACTTTACTGCAGTGAGAGGGACATTGCTAAGACACCCTTCATCACACTTGGACACGGTTGGGCCCTCAGCTGGGAATTACAGTCAAGCTTGCAAGAACCTTAAGGTCAGCCTTCAATTCTGCAGAAAGAGACTTTGGGTAGATATAAGGAAGGAGTACTACAATCCTCATTCTGGCCTCTATCTATACATTGCTATCTGGGAGGATTTGCACTGTGAATTGTTTAGAACTGTGTTTGATACCAATGGATGTACTACAACTCCTATTATGCAGATTAATAATGAGAGACTTGTCTTTTTTTTACAGCTGGCCTCGTTACTGACTCCAGCACCATTCGCCGGCCACAGCACTTACATCTCCTACCTTGCACCCGCACCAAACCCACAACACCAAGGGCACCCCCAACTACCATGAGACAGGAGTCCCAAAATCAGGCTGTGCCCTGAGGAAAGAAATTGTGCATCCTCCTTGGGGAGGGGGGGGGGGGGGGGGGTCCCACCTCTTTTCAGACTGCCTGAAGCATTTGGTAGCCAAAGACACTTCCTGCTGCTCTTGAATTGGCCAGTACTTGCTGAACAATGCTGTCCAATCCAAGAGCAGGCTTGGATAAGTAGGAAGTGGTTTGGGCTATCGATACACAGATAGTCTGATGGCATGAGAGGAGCCCGAGAATTAGCGGATCTCCAACTAAAAAGATGATAAGGAGGGCAGCAGATAAGCGTTTATGTGGAATTTTTCTTGATCCAGAGGGTTGCTTTAAAGCCTAGGAAGGCCTTTGACAGAGGAAAGTGTACTGCTGGACTCTATGGTGTTCTCTATCTTGCATGCAGTAATACAGTGACTAAGGGTTTTACTTGTCAAATGTATCTTAGAGCCCCTTGCCTAACCCTTTCTGTTATCAAAAGCTCCATTTAACACCTAAGCATCATTAGAAGCTGGTAAAGTAGATATAGCCTGTCAAATCGCCTTTTATGCCATTTATTATAATATTGTTCTCATTTTATGGGCTATGAGACACAATATTTTATGCGAGAGATTGTGACATCTTCATGATGACTCGAATAGAAGCATGGAGATGAATCTGACAAAGACATTTATCAGATAATACTTTTTTTCCCTTGCTATAAACAAACACATTATCAGCATCCGGTAAAAGGGAAATTCATGTAATGCATCAAAGGAGCAATGGATCATACCTTAAGTAGATGACGTGTACAGGCTTGTAGCATATCGGATGTAATTTGTCACTGCCAGGGTGAAAGGAATGAGCCAAACACATTTTCTACCTAATTTGTCAAACCATAATACTGTGATGAGATAAATCTGTGCAGCAATGTCAATCTATGCTTCAGCACAGCAGGCCTCATATTGTCTTTTTGTGTCACTTTGTAGAGTTTACTTGGTCATACTGAGTGGCATAAGCTTTAGTTAGTGTTATATACATTTTATTACAAAACTCCTTAATAATTGTTAAACATAATAAAATCTGGAATTTACACAAATATATATATATATATATGTAAAATATGTATACAGGATATAGATATATAAATACAGTATAAATAAAACAGCGCATGATAGACCAAAAGCTTTCTGCCCTATTTTTCTGTTCCTACATGATTATCAAAAGTATGTATAAAGCTCATTGCACTGTGTGTCATTTTTATTTTACGTTTCTAATTTTATTTTAATATATTTTTTTTAAATGTGGGCTTCTGCACTTTATCTTTTACAGCTACGTGCTAGAATATCAGTTCAGCATTTCTTATTAGTAAGGCTACTTTCACACTTACGTTGTTAATTCCCGAATTGAGATCTGGCAGAGGATCTTAAATACTGGAATTAAATGGATCAGTTTTGATTTTGCACATTAGGGTGCATCGGTTCAGTTAGGATGTGTGAAATCAAAACGGAAAAAAATGGAACTGGCGCTAAATACATTGAAAATTAATGGGTGACAGATTAGTTTTTTTTAGGCTCCTAAAAAACGGATCTGTCACCATTGACTTATATTGTTTTTAGTGACAAAACCATTTTTAATGTCCGGACACAAAACCGCTGCTTGCCGGTCACAAAACGGAATGTTGCCGGAACGGAAGACATCGGAATCTACATGTGAATTATGATTACCCCCATAGTTAGTGTAGAGCATTTTGGCGGGAATTTAGTTTAGTCAGCTAAATTTAGCATGGTTGCTGGGTGGGGGAAGAATACAGGTGATTGGCTAGTTAGGATATCCTATAGGGTAATGGTTGCTGAGGCTAGGAAGTTTTGGGCGCCCAGCAACAAGTAGGGCATTGGAGGATAGGTCTGGGGTGGTGGGGTAAATTTTGTATATAATATGGGGTGGCTGGCATTAGGCTGTCTGTGTTTTAGGATTCAGCTGCCCTCCTGCTGCCAGTCAAGACTGCTTCCCTGCCTGCGTCCGGTCGTCTCACTCACCATGGAAAAATTTATTACGGAGCTCAAGTGGCGTGAAGATGCAGAAACGGCTGCCTGGTTAGATGCCTGCTTGGTGGACCTTTTGACCTCTGCGCCTGAAGTTCTGGAGCCATGCGGTGCAGTCCCGGCTGCTGGATCGTCATTAGTGTTTGCTGTGGATGTGGGGAATCCGGCTGTCTCTCCTGTGCTGCGCTCCTCACAGCATAAGAGGAGGCCGCGCACATTTTTCTATCCCTCCCCCTGCATGTCCTTACCAGAGCAGCGCTCGGCGAAGAAGCGGCCAGCGTCGGATGCCAGGACAGGAAGTGACCTCAAGCAGATGACGTCACGTCTGGCTGTGAACCAATATTCAGGGTACCCCAGAAACTTTGTCTAGAAGATCGGTTCAGCGCATCGTAAGAAGAACTGGCAGTGCAGGAGTCGCATTTCTTCAGGGCAGCGTTCGGCCCGGCAGCTCCGCTCTGGCGTTGAGCAGCTGGGTGATGCGTGCCAAGAAGATCTTTTCCAGCCGAATGAAGAATCCGGTCCATCTACGGATCAACCTGTGGCTGCGTCTGGGGATGAGTGTACCGCTGGTTTAGCCCCTGTGCTAGCATCATTGTTTAAAGTTTTGTCCTCCTTGCAGATTTTGGTCCCCCCTTTGCCTTCACCTGTTAGTCCGGCTGCTTTGGCGGGTGATGTTGCTGATGCATGGTGTTCGGGTGACCTGGGGGGACGGGACTGATAGTGAGGACTCACTTCCTTTGCAGTTACCTTCTAGGGGTAGAGGGGTAGCTGAGACTTGCTATAAAGAAACGCTGCCATGTGATATCACACCTCTGGGTTTTCATTTGTCCATGTCTGTTAATGAATTTGTCAACATCCTATCCTTGCTGTCTGCATCAAAAGAGTTTATTGCTAAATTAGAAAAGCGAGATGATAAGGCAGAGGAGGATAGGAGACGTCTGATCCCTCAGACTTTTAATAACTGGTTGCAGGCTTATTGTATATTTTGCAGCATGATAGGCGAGAAGTCCCCTTAAAGATGTTTGGGTTTATTTCAGAATTTAGAGAATGTTTTGGAAGCCTATACAAATTTTGAGGGATTGGGTTGGTTTACATATGATGAGGGAGTTAGGCAAAGGCTGGCGGTATACCCTAGTATGCAATGGGGACATGGGTTTGTGGTTTAATTTATTGGTGCCACAGTGTACATCTTCTTCCGCCCCTAAGCAGCAGCCAACTTTGACAGGACAGCAGTCTGGGCTGAGGAAGGGCGCGTGCTTTGCGTTTAATGAAGCGTAGTGCCGATGGCCTTCATCCTGTAAATACAGACACGAATGTACATTTTGTGGGGGTATCCACCCCATGGTCTGCTGTTTTAAGACAGACAATTTGCCCAATAAGCCTTCTACCAGTGGATTTATTACAAAGAGCGTGGACGCCAGTAAAGCTGGAGATCATGCGCCCTTGGTTAGAGCAATACCCAAGTCGCAGGGTGGCGGATCTGCTCCTTGAGGGTTTTGGGGTAGGCTTCCACTTACCGGCTTTATGGATAGGTTATATCTTAGGTGGCGTAGCTTCCGCTGGTGGTCCAAGCAAAGTTTGGGAAGGAGTTGGCATTGGATCGGATCGCTGGTCCTTTCCCATCCCCTCCTTTTGCAAATGTTCACATTTCTCCATTAGGGGTAGTACCAAAAAAGGAGCCGGGTACTTATCGTTTAATCCATCATTTGTCGTTTCCCTATGGGGCATCGCTAAATGATGAAATTGATAAGGCATTGTGCACCGTTAAGTATGCTACCTTTAATTCAGCGGTGAATCTAGTGCGTAACAATGGCAACGGGGCTTTGATGGCAAAAGCGGATATCCAGTCTGCTTTTCGCCTATTGCCGGTACATCCATCTGCTTTTAGTTCTCTTGATTTTCATTTTCAGGGTTTATTTTATTGTTTACTGATGGGGTGCTCGTTATCCTGTTTTTATTTAGAAGTTTTTTCTTCCTTCCTAGAGTGGGTGGTAGCGGTTAGGAGCATGAGGGGAGCTGTAACGCATTATTAAGAATTTTTATCTTTCATTGGTCCAGTTAACTCTTGGTTTGTTCAGATCTGTTAAAATCCTTTTTTTGTATTTGTTCTGAGTTTGGTGTTTCTTTAGCGGTTGATAAGACGTTTTCTCCGGTTAATTGTTTGGAGTATTTGGGCATTGTTTCAGTGAGTTTCGGCTGCCGGTACAGAAGGTGAATAGAATATGTTCTGCTATCACTATTTTGTTGGGTAAACAGAAAGCAACCGTTAAGGAAATTCTGACATTATTAGGTCTTTTAGCTTTTGCCTGTAGAGTTATGCCAATGGTTCATGTTTTTTGCAGGCAATTGCCAGCTAAAGTCGCGGGTGTACGTAACCCGGTATTTCATGTGCGTTTATGCACGGAAGTTAAGGAAGATTTGTCAATTTACTTGGAATTTTTTCGGCAGTATAATGGTCGTTCGTATTGGCAGGAAGATTTTGTTTCAGCTCCTTCTTTGGATTTGTTTACAGACGCAGCGGGGTCTTGTGGATTATGAGCTTATTGGAAAGGTCATTGGTGTGCATCTAAAAGGCATCCGTCATGGGTTGCGAATGGTGTGACAAAAAACATTGTTTTATTGGAGTTGTTTCCCGTTGTGGTGTCTTTGGTATTGTGGGGTAAGTTTTTTGCTAATAAGAGGATTTTTCTGCACACTGACAATAAAGGGGTTTTGTTTGCGATTAACTGTTTGTCGTCCAAGTGTCCATTAGTTGTTAAATTGTTGGGTCATTTAGTTTTGCTCTGTTTGAAATTGAATATTTGGATTAAAGCTAGGCATATTCCAGATGTTGATAACTCTATTGCTGACGCTTTCTCTTGTTTTTGGTTTCAGGTTTTTCGCTCATTGGCGAGGGGGGCCGATTCTTTGGAATCTGATTTAGTCCTAGGTATGTCTTATCTGCAGTCTTCATTGGCCCCAGCTACTTGGTCAGATTATGTGTGTTCGTGGGGTAAGTGGTGCCGTTATGTGTATTTTATGGGTTGGTCCCCTTTTCTAGGTGATGAAAGTTCGGCTTTATCCTTTTGTTTGTCTCTTTTTAAGGAGCATTTGGCGCATGCAACAGTTGTGCGGGTTTTGTCAGGTGTTTCCTTTTTTCTTAGAGTCTTGGGTGTTCCTGCTTTTATGGATTATTTTATGGTTAGGCAAGTTTTGAAGGGGTATAAAGCGGGTAATTGTTCTCCTGATAATAGGTGACCTATCTCTCCCAGTTTGTTGTCTTAGTTATGTCAGGTAACGTTGTTGATCTACGCTAATGCATATGAGGCTTTGTTTTTCTCTTTAGTTTTTGCATGCATGTTTTTTGGTGCTTTCGAGATCAGTGAGATTTTACCTAAAAGTAGAGCATCTGATTTAGGTTTGGCCTGGGTGGACGTGCATATGCATAGTAATTATATTTAGTGTTTTCTTCCTCATTCTAAGACAGATCGGGCAGGTAAGGGTTCGTGGATCCGGGTGGGCAGAATCCAGTTGGGTGACATCTGCCCTGTAAGTATACCATCACTCTACTGGCACTGTCGCCCAGCAGGCGGTGTTTTGTTTTTTATTCATGCTGATTCCTCACCGGTAACGCAATCTCAATTTTGAGCAGTTTTGTACAAATTATTGAAGGAATTGGGTTTAGAGGGTTTTAAATTCACGTCTTATTCATTCAGGATTGGGGCAGTGACTACAGCGGCTTGTTTGGGGATGAGTAAGTCACGGATTAAAAGATTGGGAAGCTGGTCTTCTAACTACTTTCAGCTCTATATTCGACCATCTCTTCATGTTATTTAATGCTGTTTGTTTTCTTGATAGTTTTTACAGGAATCACCGTATGGATCGTCAGCCATTCCTTTGTACACTGGGCCCATAGAAGAGCCTTAGGAAGATCATATGGTGATAACCTTTCATGCTCCACAGATGATGTTCGGATTTTTTGGAACGGTGTTAGAGGACTTTGTTGGGAAGGTGTGCTAGATGTGATCCTTGAGATGCGTTCTTTATATCCTGATCTGGATGTTATTATTTTTCATGCGGGTGGTAATGATGTGGGTAAGGTAGGCACTATTGAGTTGGCATTTAGTATGAAACGTACCTTAGTCAGAGTCAGGCAGCTGTTTCCCGAGGCGAGTCTGTTTTTTTCTGAAATTGTGCCGAGATTATTATGGCTGTCTTATGCGAATTTAAAATTGTTGTACAAAATTAGAATTCGCGTAAACAGGATTATGGCTCGTTTTATGCCACTAGTTTGGGGATTTTCTTTTAGACACATGGACTTGGAAGGAGGTTTGCCCGGCCTTTACTTTTCAGATAAAATTCATCTTTCGGACATTGACCTAGATATATTTAATTTGGATTTGCAGGCTATGATTGAATTAGCTGTGGGTGGGGTGGGGTAGATTTTGTATATAATACGGGGTGGCCGGCATTAGGCTGTCTGCCAAGCTGTGTTTTAGGATTCAGCTGCCCCACCCGCCCTCCCTTATTTGTTTGTTTTGTCACGGTCACTTTATTAGAAGGAGGGGTAAGGTCGTTCACCAATAAGTGGCGAGCGGACGAGTTGATTCAGGTATTTAGGCCAAGCTTATGGCTGGTCTAATCAGTGGTTATTATTAATTGAATGTATATGGTTATATAATATTAAGCTGTTCTTTAATAAAGTTGGTTGTGGCCTAAATGTATCCATTATAGGTTGTGTCCATGTGTGTTTTTATTTTATTTTATTATTAGTAGGTTCAAGTTAGGTGAATAGGGTTTAGTATGATCTATAATCCCATGATGCATCTTGAACGGATCTCTTACCATTCAGAATGTATGAGGACTAAATGTAAATGTTTTTTCCAGTATTGAGATCTTCTGCTGGATCTCAATACCGGAAAACAACAACGCAAGTGTGAAAGTAGCCTAAGTCAATTACTCCTTATATAAATTACTCTGGTGCCCCCTCCTGACTCCTTTTTTGTCTGTTCTCTTGGAGATGAGAGAATGTAGGTGCAGGAGGGTGAGAAAGATAATGGGGCTCATTTATCAAAGACTTACATTTGCTGTATTGGTTTTGATATTCCCTGCGCCTTTGAATGATGCACTTAGGCTAGGTTCACACTAGCGTTAGACATCTCCAGCAAGCTGGACCTTACCTGACACCCGCCAGCCCATTCACTATAATGGAGACCAGTATGTGATCCAGACGTGACCCGGCAAACATGGCAAGACTAGCCCAGACAAAAACTGCCATATTTGCTGGGTTGCAGCCGTATCTCCGCCACTCCCCATTATAGTGAACGGGGCCGGATGGCAATGTGGTAGCTTCCAGCAATGCTGGAACGCAGAGAGATCTAAAAGCGCTAGTGTGAAACCTGAGCCTTAATTTATTACAACATGCCTCATCAGAGTTAAGAACATCCTCCTTCAGTCAGTGTGCCTATAATAAAATTGATGCCATCTCATAGCTGGCGTAGATTTAATTAATCATTTATGTCAAACTGATAATAATTCTGCTGCAGCCGATGGCCCCACCCACACCATGCCCCCTTTTCAGTGGTAGAAATGCCAGTTGTGACTAAATTTAGATGCAATGGCATTTAAAAAATCTTTTTTTTTTACACCAGTATCTGGAGTAGGGACCATTGTAAATGACCCCAATTATCTATAAAATTGAGAAATAGCAAACTTGTCTTAAACCCTTCCTGACCAGTGTTATACATGTACGACACTGGACGGGTCTTTAAAGATGTGCCCGCTCCGGAGCACAGCAAAAATGCAGATCACAGACATTTAGATACCTTAGTCATTTAGATACCTTAGTCATTTAGATACCTTAGTCATTTATGACAATGGCATCTGAATCAGTTTTTCCTGGGAGTATGAACCGCTACCTTGTGCAGCGATCGAGGTAGGAGTTGGTTTGCTGTGGTAGCCTCAGTCCATCCGAAGCAGGGTCCATATGAACATAATAGAACTCCCATAGGCTGCAATGGTAATTAATTGCTGTCTATAGGAGAAGTAATCATATGATCGCATGTTAAAATTGGATTTCTTTTAAAAATATAGAAATTCTAATAACCCCACATTAAAAATAATAAAAATTATTTTTATTTGCACCGCGGCAAAATGCTCAAACTATTAAAAAATAAATGGTGCCCGGCTGTGGCCGTATTGTGTGTGCACCACGCATCACGGATGCGGACCCATTAAAATGAACGGGTCTACAATCCGGGAGATGCGGTGTGGTGCATGCACTACTTTTTTGTGGCGCGGCCCATCGGATGCGGATTGGGAACCCCATTCAAGTGAATGGGTCTGCGATCTGCTTACGGCGGCCCCACAGTCGGTGCCCGTAAATTTTGCGGTCCGCAGCATGGGCCAGGCCAGCACTCGGTCGTGTGCATGAGCCTTTATCCTGTACAGCTAGTGCCATAACAGAAAAAAATCTAAATAGCCAATTCGCCATTTTTTCATCTCTTCCAAACAATCAAATAAAAAGTAATCAAAAAATCATACACACTCCCAAATTGTATTAATAAAAAGTTCAGATCGCCATGCAAAAAAATGAGCCTTCATACAGTTCCGTAGACAAAACTGTAAAAAAAATTATGGCGGTCAGAATGTTTTTTTTTCAGTTTTAAAATACAAGAAAAAGTATATCAATGTGGTATTGCTGTAATCATACTGACCTGGAGAATGAAGGTAACATGTCAGTTTTACCACATAAGGAATGCAGTAAAAATGAAATCTATAATACTGTGTCAGAATTGTGTTTTCCAGTTCCACTCCATTTGGATATTTTTTTTCCAGTTTCCAGTACATATTACGCAATATTAAATTGTGCCATTATAAAGTAAAACTTCTTATTATAAAAATGTAGCCCTCTTAAGGCCATATAAATGAAAAAATAAAAAAGTTATGGCTCTGGGAAAACAAGGAGTGAAAAATGAAAATGCAAAAACAGATAATGCCCCAGTCAGTAGCACCATGTCTGCCAGCATCCAAAACCATTACTGCTACAACAAACTGGCACAAGAGTACAGAGAAGATTAAATAGGTACTGCTTGCCACTGGAAAGTCTGCCACCAGGATCAAGAATACTGAACCGTGTCTGGTCTCCTGGGTACTTTGGTTGGGCATATTACAGTATGGATGAATTGGTAGGTGGGGCTGTACTCAATAAAAAATTAACTTATCAAACACGTATAAGGAAAGTACTACAGACATAAAGATTTATAGCTAAGCTTTCCTTCTGCTATGCTAAAGATATAGTTTGCACCCCCTTGGCTCCCAGCACCTGGGGCAACTATTACATCGTTACACCTCTAACTTCATTGTAAAGTTTGTAAGAGTCCTGGGTGGGTTGAAAAATGAATAACTGTTGTGCAGTGTAAAAAAATCATTGTGCAGGATTTATATACAGAGGACAGAAGATTGCATTATTATGGCATGTGGCCTCTGGCCAGAATAGACAGATCCAAGCAGAAGTCAATCTCCTGTCACCCACAGAGTCATGAAGGAATGGATTGATGATCTGAAGCTGAAATTAAAGGTAAGTACTGGCTTTTAAACACTGTTTATCACTTCCCCTTGACACCTATATCATTTTTCACCTATTGCCTTCAGTGATTATTAAACTCTTTCTACTTTTTTGTTCAGTTCCTTCACCATTTTTTTATGAACCGGTGATGTATGATAGCTCATGATATATGAAATGGACCTAGAGACATCCTTAATACTTTTAGCTTGACAGTTTTCCATATAGAACTGTATTATTCTTTTCTTGTATACATCTGTGTTTGAGGGTACCAGGGACCTTACTACAGTACTGTATGAATAGCATTGCCACTTGCTGAGCTCAGATCCATAATTTGCATTTCTATCCTCATCTGTTTCCCTGCTCCTGGAGTCCTCGTCATCATGTGCACATGCTCAGGAGTCCCCTCTCAATGCATCAAACTTCCATTTTGCGGGTGCACAGCTGTGATACGGGGGTCAGTATAGAGATACAAACATGACGGACGGGGAACTTAAAGGGCTTATTCAGCCTGTTTGTATTGATGACCTATCCTCAGGATAGGTCAATATCCAATCGGCGAGGGTCTGACACCCGGCACCCCCGCCAAGCAGCTGTTTGAAGAGGAGGAAGAGCTCCATGCGAGCACTGCTTCTTCTTCATTACACGGTCCGTCGTCTCTGAAGCGCAATGTAATTACAAATACTCGCTCCATTCACTTAAATGGAGTCGGCACTTGTAATTATGTTACTGCTACAGGGGAGACAACACTTACCGTAATGAAGAGCAAGCAGCACTCGCACCTCTTCAAATAGCTGATCAGATATTGATGACCTATCCCAGGAATCAGCAACCTTCGGCACTCCAGCTGTTGTGAAACTACAATTCCCAGCATGCTCCATTCATTTCTATGGGAGTTCTTAGAAGAGCAGAGCAAATATACATGCTGGAAGTTGTAGTTTCACAACAGCTGGAGTGCCGGAGGTTGCCTACCTCTGACCTATCCTAAGGATAGGTCATCAATATAAACAGGCTGTACAACCCCTTTAAAGTGGCCCTGGGAAAAAATTAATTGGCCCCATGATGTAGGCAGGTCCAAACTGACAGAAGGCAGGGCAACACAAAATACTGCCTGAGCAGAACCAAATACCACAGTGCAGCACACAATACCTCCCCAGAAGCCTGGACTGCCTATAGCAATGGCCCCTATAGTGCCCCAATAGTATGCTCCCCAAGTGGCCAAGGGGAGAAGGAAATGAATAAAATACCTGAGTCCCATCCTGAGGTGCAGACCACAGGCCCTTTCAGCCTGCGTCCTTGCATCATTTGTACACTGCCTCATATAGTGGCCTGTGTCCTATGAGGATTACAGGGGTAGAGAGCTATGGGATCCCATACTCCGCTGCAATATTAAACGATATCACTATCCCGAGGGCAGCAATACAGCGTTAATTAATATTGAGAGCATCAGATCATTATGTGCCTGGAGTGGCCAGAGGCAGTAAGGAGGGCTCTGTGGCCCCATGGGTATCGGCCCACTGGGAAATTTTTCTCCAGGGTCTATGGCCAGTCGGCCACTGGATGCAAATTATTGACCTGAGCTCAGCGGCAACTGTACTAGGCAAGCAGCACTGTAGTTAATAGGGTGGTCCGAGATAAGACCGTTATCTGTTGATTGTTCTTGCATTTCATGTGGCATTAGTTGTAAAAATATAACAAAAATTTATTTTAAAAAATGATATGTAACTTCGGAGATGTCATATCTTGAGATCACATCCACTTGCAGTCGCAGAACAGTGAAGAAGGATAGGCTTCATGAATAAGCATCAGGTCTCTCCACTACAAAACAGACAGATACATTTATTATTAAAGGTAGGCAAGGTCAGATCTATTGCAGAGGTTACATTCATTGTCTATGTATCACAGTAGCAACATGCAATTGGAACATCATGCCTAAATCATACTTAGTTATTACTTCATTTGAAGAGCATTTCTCTCTTTGGGAAAAACGCCTTTATTTAATATAAAAAAATGCTGTCAAAATTCTATAAAAAATAAGTCGTAGTTGTAGTCACCAAAGTGCACCATCCATGGGGTGAGGTGAACGGAGCCCTGTGCTGTTCCAGCAGTCACCAGAGAGGCAACTTTCTCTTGGAACAGTCTTAGGCCGCTTTCACACGGGCGTGTGAGCCCCGTTGCCGTATTGGGGACCGCATTTGCGGATCCGCGATACACGGGTGCCGTTCCATGAGCATTCTGCACCATTCACTTCAATGGGTCCGCAAATCCGGAGTGCTTCCGTGGGGTTTCGTCCCGTACTTCCGTTCCGCAAAAAGATAGAACATGTCCCATCTTTTTGCGGAACGGCCGGATCGCGAACCCATTCAAGTGAATGGGTCCGCGATCCACTGTGGCTGCCCCACGGACTGTGCTCGTGCATTGCGGCCCGCATTTTGCTGGCCCCAGCACGACCACGGGGCGCACACGCCCGTGTGAAAGAGGCCTTATAGAGATCGGCAACATAAAATTATGAAATTATAACTTGCTAATATCACAATCATTCCACTAGTTATGGGAACTACCCAATCTCTGAAGGTGTCCTGTTAGGTCTGCTCCTGCATTATATGCATAGCCATTTGGTTGAGGAGACCAATCTTACAGCAAAATCCCAGTCATGATTCTAGACGGCATATGGTATACAATATAAACAAAAACAAAAAAATGTGATTCATCTGGGATCTTTAAGGCAACCCTTCGGGACAAGATTTTTTTTCCCACATTAACCAGGGCATTGACAGAACTTTTACATGGCGATCTCCTTTTCATTCTTTTAGCTGCAGATCCACCAATTCTCAGGCTCCTCTTCAGCCATTCAAGGTAGCTGCACCGCTCCTCTGATTGCCTACTGAATGCTGTACATTTGATAGACCAAGACATTTCCTCCTACCCTTGTATTGTCCTGAACTGCTCATGTGAGAAGTCAGTGGAGTAGCTAGAAATGACTGGGCCCCACAGCATATTGCCGCCCCCATTCCTGTGGCTAGTAAAGATCGCTCTCTCAGACCAGGCCCGGCAGCTGTTCCATCCGTTTTCTACAGTGTCTATACTGTCACTGTATATAATTTCATTATGTAATACTGTTGAGGGGGCCCAGACAAAATCTTTTAGTCCTCCTCCTCCTGGATGGGCCCCTTCGGGGTCAGGGCCCCAAAGCAGCCGCTTCCCCTATAGTTACGCCCCTGTGAACAGTGCTGGCCAATCCAAGAGCAGGGCTGGACAAGTAGCAGGTGTTTTCGGCTACGATGCACAGTGTACATCAGGTAGTCTGAGAAGTGGTGCAGCCATCTTAGATGGAAGTAGAGGAACCTGGGAATTAGAGGATCGACAACTAAAAACATGTAAAGGAGGTTACGGTGCTGCTTTCTTGAACCGGGGGGTTACTTTAAATCTTTGAATCTATGTTCAGCTATCCACAGCGATGGTTTCAGTTGCTCAAACTGGAATACTGTATAAAATACATTTGTTCTATTCTAATCTGTTCTGTGGCTTTCTTGTAAACTAATCTATTCCCATCAGCACAGTGACCTTGTGGTTAGACAACAAGGGTATATAAGTATATCCTTCTAATGGATTGCCTTGAATGTGAAGTTCCTGTCTGGGTTTGTATCTTGAATAATACAGGTTTCTGTCACTCAGGGCAGAGAAGCTTGTAAATCACAATTGCTAAATCTAAAAGGCCCAACTAGAGAGAATTGTGTTTCTGAGTAATTTTCACATTTGAGAATGTAAGAGCAAACATGTATCTTAATCTGGGCACAAGGGTTAAATTGGAGGTGTATACAATAATACAATTGGATTTTTAGGCTTGATGATGAAATGTAACGAAATCCTAGATAAGATATAGCTGCCAAATATTACCAAGTTCTTGAAATGGTTTGCAAATGTGGGTTTCCCAATATAGAGTTTATTAACAGGTCAACAGGACACACAAAAATGCACTCATCAGTGGTGTCCATGAAACATCTTTATTTTCCTCATTCAGGACTTTCTCTGCAACCTTCTCCCAACTTGCGGCCAACACTAACTTGTTTTTGGGATTGTGGAAGCCTCATTCATTGGACTTCCACTGCTGAGATTTGTCATTCAGGGAGCAGCAGTGTGGTATACATGTGCCGGGTCAGCAGACAGGACACATTCATGTGATAAGTATAGTTGGAATCATCTCTTGTATTGTGGTTATTACAGTCACTGCATTACTCTGTGTATTCTACATGGCTGCCTGTTTCTAGGTGATGTTGTAAAATTGCTGCCTATCTCTAGATGATGTTGTGATGTTAATAAACTTGATGAGATGCTGCTGCAGGTAGTAATACTGTATATACTGTATATGTTCTGCTCCCCAATACACTACAATTCACCTATTAGAAACCTGGGAAGTGAAAATGAATGCAAGGTCACATGATACTTGCAAGGGTCACATGACGGCGCACATGACTGATGCCATGTTTAGTCCTATCCCAGCTGTCCTATGGAGGCATTTTACAGGAATAAAATGGGCCGTATAATTTTTTTTCTTTAGGGAGAGGCTACTGTATGGATATAATAAAGGTCTACAAGCAAAAGTTTAAATAGATGTATATTAGTAAATTGTTCCACTCCTATTCTCTAGGAAGCTGTCTTACATTTAGAACTGGCACTGGACGTGCCGAAGTTATGTAAAGGCCTGCACCTCTTGAAAACTTTGGCGGATTCACCGCCAGATATAGGAGTTATTAAGACTGGTGTTTTAATAAATGACCCCCTTAATATATATCCTCAGAGAAGCAGTTTGTAATTTGCCAGGATGTAGTGGATGGATTCACATGCCACACTTGAAATTGACTTTTGCCAAAGCTAAGTGAACTGGATCTTGAGTTGTATGGACTGGTGAAGAGCTAAACATTTGGAGAATACAATTCCATCTTCCTAACATACATCACAACATGTTGAGCTGTAAGCTTATATCATGCTTCTACACAATTGCTTACTGTGTATCCTGGAAACTGAATCCTGACAACCGGGCGTCTGATGGTTCCACACTGAACAATGCACTGTTCCTATAGCAACAAAGAGCAGCATCAGGTGAGTAGTTTAGGATGATCCCCACTCGCTTTCATTGGTATGTGAACATACAGAACCTTTAATTACTGTGATGGGTCCTGTTTATATGTGAAAGGGATCCAAATGTTTTTTTAAATGGAAAAAAATATATAGATGTGCGCCTGATATTACATATATTTCCATAGTTATTTTTGTTTAATATTTTGTACCTTATGTATCATTTGCCCTGTTACATGATATGGCCAGGGCCTTACTGGCATTCCATTCTCATAGTATATAGAGTTCCCCATATATCTTTAATGTTATCATCATTTAAACACAAAGGTGCCACATGAAATGGAAATTTACATGAAGATAGATGGGGTACGACCTCCATACTCCAGGCGTATTACACACAATATTACCTGAACCATATGCATAAGTCCACCAACAATCAATCAATAGTTTCTATTAGTGTATTGATCAGAGTGAGCTGAACTGTACAGAAGATTACAGATCTATTTGGACCATTAAATCATCCTAACACCAGTGCCTGGCGCGGATTGCGTCTTCTTGCATGATATGTCTATCTGAGCAGGCTGCCAATAGAGAGGATTTTACTAGAGGTAGATTCTTCTGTTCATGCCTCTTTGAGACTGATGTTGAAAACAAGCCTAGACGCGGCATGCATTGGAGACGCTGTGCTCTTATTGGCATTTCTGCCCACACCACAGACAGCCGCACAATGCTAATGGAAGGATGCTATATAGGATGCAATTGACTCTGCGCCAGCCTGTGCTCCAGCAATCTTTGTAAAATAATTGCCTAGCAACAGGGGTGCGCGCTGGATGTGGAAGGATTGATTTTGTCTTTAATGAATCCCATGGGGGAGGCAGGAGGTTTGAAAACTGGCTGGAAATACATTGTGGGTGCCAGTCTCTCCGACTGCTGTTATTCAGACACATAATAAGGACTTGTCAAGTATGAAGTGCTTTCTAAAGCAGTCTACACTACCGGGCAAGACGCTGTTTACTTTCACAAGTCACTAAGAAAATTAAACATCTAAGAGACAATAGAGGACATTCATAGGCCGAAGGAATATGGGGCAAAGTGAAAAAACGTTGAGAATGCTGCAGTAGTAAAACAATTCCCTTAATTATAGCCCAAGAAGCGCACCGAGAGTGTAGACAGAAGCAGGCATTATTCCATAATCACCCTGTTTATCGAGGCAGTAAGATGCCATACAAACCGCAATGGTGGCTGTATATTTCAGAGTAGTCATAATATGGCCAGTGCAGGATAGGATTATAGCTCTGCTTGGAATTATAAGAAATAGATACCGGCCAGCCACTTTATCTTGTCATAATATGTAACAGAGGCTAAAGAGATCTGTCACTAGGACAGAAGTATAGGATGACCTATTAGACAACCAAAGGTGTCCTAGTGATGCCGTAGATTAGTGAAGCCACCCCTTCTCATGAGCACAACTCACAACCTTTGATTCAAGCGCTCTCTTGTGCTGTGGTCACAAATTAATATTTGATTTCCACATTTTCATTTAGTGGCGTTATGATTAAAGAAGGGTAAGCAGATCTACTGTATCTCCAACATCTGGTATCCTGGTCTGCAAGAATCACATCTACGAAGACAATCCAGAAATACCTTCCTGTAGCTTGTACGTCACCCTAATGCCCGGAAGCAAGGATAGACAAAGTAGGTGTCCACTTAGGATGCCATTGAGGAAAGGTGGTGTAATTAATGAAAAAAAAGTATACAAATTAACGCTCTTCCCTCCAATTTCTTTGAACTACCAAATGAACATAACACACGGACTGCTAATAATGTTGTAGGAGATCTAGGAAGGCATCTCTGTAGTGCACTGTGATGGAATAAATAGGCTATCCCTATGGCACAGACGCCCACTATAAGCAATCAGTGCTTCCATGTAGAGGAAAGCAGCTGAATGCAGAGAACGAACATGGAGTGGTGGTGTATAGATGTGTATGGCGTCTCTGTACAGTTCATTATTATGGAGTTATTCCCCTTTAGAAGCAATGCCTCTAGTGAAGAATAGCTCAGTAAGACGGCATCTGATCGAACATGTCATATTAAAATGATATATAATTTGTACCTTATATCATGGAGTCGTGAAGGAATTTTTTATTCCCCTAAAAGTGAGGAAAATTGGCTTCTACCTCACAGGTGGTTTTTTTGCCTTCCTCTGGATCAACTTGCAGGATGACAGGCCGAACTGGATGGACAAATGTCTTTTTTCGGCCTTATGTACTATGTTACTATGTTATTTGTGACATAAAAAAAATAGTACCTGATAAGCAGCAGGGGCAATATTCGAATTCGGCTGGCCATTTAATTTTTGCGTGGGAAGCTCCTGACTTTTCCCTAACAGACGTTGTCAGTAGAGAGAAGAATCAGGCGAAATTAGATTCTTTTCTTCTCCCGGTAGATAAGCTGCCGCCAGAAGTATCTGACATTGGCTTTCTCCCTTCTCCCCATTAAATACACATATACGGAAGAGCCGGGAGAGTCTATTGTCAACCAAACGATCAGAGCATGCTGTGAACAAGAGCCCAAAGTGGGCTCGAATAAGCAAAATGGACTGTACTATGGGGGTCATTTATTAAGACCAGCGTTTTAGACACCAGCCTTAATAAGTCCCGGCGCTGGTGGTGGACCCGCCAAAATTATGTAGAGGCAGGGGCCTCTACATAACTTCGGCATATTCAACGCCGGTCTAAATGTAAGCCGGCTAGCTTCCTAGCTGGCTTACATTTAGACCCTTTTCTGAGCCTAAAACAGGTGTAGAAAATGATGAATGACATGGGCCTCCTTTTTTAGACCTGGCGTGAGTAGGGAAAAAAATCGCAGATTGCAGGGCAAAAAACCTTTGCGCATCAATCTGCGCCAGAAATATGCCTAATATAGATGTGTTTCTGATCATAAATGACCCCCTATGTTTTTTTATGAAGATGACATAAAGCGCAGAGAAAATTCATTTATGATATGTAGTAAGAGGTAATTGGCTAAAGTCTCATCCTGTACCATTTTTAATACTCTTCATGTGATCCTCACAAACCTTTTGATAATAATTTTTCATCCATGAACAGCTGACTAGATCTATATTATCTTATACAGTATATGTTAGTGTTGAACTTCACAAAAAAGAAGTATTAACAGATTTTATGTGTTCTATTATTTATTACTTTAATAGATTGACTTTGGCTCATTTCACGGCCCAGATGAGCAGCAGAAGGAAGTGTTCTTTCCCGATAGTCATCGGCTCATTAAGTGGAGTTGAAGCTCTGCTTTTACATGTAGTGATCACCTTCACAGTATGAGGACGAGGGATTGCTAATGCGATCCCTTGTCCTCATACATTGCATTGTTTCTGGGCAGCAGATCGCTGTTTAGACAGCAGAGACGATAATTTACTGGCCTACACGAACGACAGTTTAACCCGATAAATGAGTGTTTCGCTCGTTCATTGAGTAATCTGCTGTACCTTTACAGAGGCTGATTGTCGGGAACAAGCATTCGCAGGACCCGATTATCTATGTGTGTTAATCCACCTTAATGAACATCAGTTGACAATATAAGGTGTCAATTGCCACCGTTTGAGGACATTCACACGGCCAAATAATTGCCTCATTACAAATTAATTGTTCAAATTATCAGCTGACGTTTTACACAGGACAATGACGTGGGGCAACATTTGTTCAGCCTTTTAGGACCTTTAGTTATTACAAAATCTAGATTATTTGCCTGCAACAAGTTTATCTATAGCGTCCACCATATTAGTGTTTCTCAATACTAATTTTCAAATATAAGACAGTAGTTTATGACAGTCACACTTTATCCTGGTCATCATGTATCATTTGCATCTATCCAAATTGTTATCTAAAGTCTTCCTTTGGCTAGAGCCACCTAGTGGTAGCATGATGCAACTGTACTTTACCTTGTGTGAAATTTGTTTTCTTCTTCAAGGGCAGACAAGCGACAACCTGCTAATACAGAGCACAGCATCAAGTAATTCAGTGTGGTATTTTTAAAGATATAGAGAACTAATGGGGTATACACTATATGTCACAATGCAAGCAGATAACGGTATACAGATACTGAAAGTTACCAGGATATTTAATTTAAAGCTATAAATGGTAAAACTACAAAGAGGGTACGGCACTGCACCAACCAGACCTTCCCTGATCAGACATTGATGACTATGTTATGGTACAACCTGAAGCCCATTAATATGACAGTTGAAGAGATTGATCATCCCCCTATGCTGGAAAACTGACATAAAAACATTGCAGACCCTGGGTTTGTGACTTTTTCAAGGCAATTTATGCACAAATTTTTGTACAAATTGGAGTGGTGTGGGCAGGGCCATTGGGCCAGGCAGATTAATCACTGATGAAATGTTTGCAGAGTTTTCTAGAGGAGGCTCTGTTGGGCCACCTCTAGAGACAAGAGGAGATACAGTTAGGCATGGAGTTCCCTATGGTTATCCTGTGGCACATTTGCCCACATATGTTGCTGCTGGATCTGTAGATTTATAGGACAATGAAGAATTGCAATCTGAGTCATTCCTGGGAAACCCTTGCCATGTGTGGGTGAGCATTCTGCTGAAAAATGGGAGTTGGAATCCTGCCACCGACTGTCATTTGCCGGTTCCCCAGATCATCACATTAGCAGTTGGGACAGTGTGTTGCTTCACAACAAAGGCAGGATTGAAGCGCTCACCATGAGGACTTCACACCTAATCCCGACTGTTGTTGGATCCCAAACAGAACCTGGATACATCACTAAAGACGATAAGGTTCCAGTCCATAGCAGTTCCGGTTTCTCAATTACAACACCATTGTAAAAGAAGGCAATGGTGGCTGACTGTCAATAACAGGACATGTAATGGGCGCCATGACACCAAACTTCCGCCTGCTTATGCCAGCAAGAGACAGAGGTGTGTAATAAAGGTGCCACTTGTGTCTGGATAATGGACAATCAAACTGTGAGAGCTTGAAAGGAAAGGATGTATATCGTGGCTCACCCGTATCTGATGTATGGTAATGGTGCTCTATTTTATGGGTGGTTCACCCGTCCACCCAGAAAAAAAGGGTTAAAGTAGAGTAATAAATAAAATGAGCACTCACCACCTGGTGTACTGTCAATAGTTTATCTCTACAAAATTTTGTTAAAACTATATTAATAACATACATAACATAAAAACATATTTGCACAAATTGTTGGAGAGTATATCTGATGGATATAACTGATATTTCTATCTATTATTCAATCTCGCTAATCTCTTGATGTCCGGAATATCTAATACATTATCAAAATATACAAAATATAAAATATAGAATTATGTGCGAATAACAATAGGTCAAATTATCAAAAACTTTTCAAAAAGTGTCCATAGTGTGAGTGAACTGATTAGATAAGATCCAAAGGTTAGTGTCAAAGTAAAAAAGTAAAAAAGTAAAAAATGCTGCAACAAAGTATCAAAGTAGTGTTCAATGTGATGAGAATCCTCATGCGGTAAAGGTATCCGGACAAGCAGATTGAAAATTTAGGATGGATCTGTTAATCTCCCAATATCTGTCATTAATTCTAAGAAATAGCAATCACAATAATATGGAGGTTGAATATTAGTAGTTGGGGTTAGGTGTTAGTATATAGGGATTGCATCTGGGGCGTCCCCCTGTTGCTCCCCCTCTTACCTTCCCCTGCGTAAAGTTCACTGCTCTTGGGTGGTCGGCTTCGGTGCGGCTCGCTGTGTATCACCGCTGGATATAGTGAAGACGATATTTGCTATCAGCGTTGTTTGTTCGTCTCGTGGCCGTCCTCTGACGTCATCAAACCTTGTCTGGTTTGCGTGTCATTCACCCGGCGACTCTCGTGTTCACTCACGATAGATTCCAAATCTCCTTCTAATTGTGGATCAGTGTCTGTGTCGATCAGTATAGGGAGCGATTTGCTCTAATGCACTTTCTTTTGATTTCCTCCTAGGTCTAGATGGGTAGTTGGTCCTCTCCAAAAAAACAGGCCAGACGCGTTTCGAGGGTTAATCCTCTTCCTCAGTGGCTATAACTGTGAGAGCTGCTTGAGCTTGTCGGTGGATCAAATTATACTTTGTACTGGTGGGCTGTCTGGAGCCTGTTAGCTGTGTGTGCCCTCATATAACCATTAGTGTTGAGCGCGAATATTCGAATTGCAAAAATTTTTCTCGAATATCGCGATTTCGAGATTTCGCGAATATTTAGAATATAGTGCTATATATTTGCGAAATCGAATATTCGTTTTTTTGGGGGTTTTTTAATGCTCAGTGCCCGTTGCCGCTCCTGCCGACTTCCGTGCTCATGGAGCGTCCTCATCACCATGGGAACGTCTCCATATACTAGAATGTACTGTCGGATTTGAGAATTACGCTGAAATCGCAATTCTATTATTTCAAGTTATAATAATCGAATTGCGATTTCAACTTAACACTGCTATATTCCATATTCGTTAATTCTATCCTAATATGGAATATAGCAGTGCTAAGTTGAAATCGCAATTCGATTATTATAACTTGAAATAATCGAATTGCGATTTCAGCGTAATTCTCAAATCCGACAGTACATTCTAGTATATGGAGACGTTCCCATGGTGATGGAGACGCTCCATGAGCATGGAATATAGCATTACTAAGTTGAAATCGCCATGCGATTACTTTGAGTTATATTAATCGCATTGCGATTTCAACTTGGACCTGGTTTACTATGGTTGGCTTCAATGGCTTGGTACAATTAGCGAATATGACGAATGTATTCGTCATATTCCACAAAACGAATATACGAATGTATTCGTCATATATTTCACAAAACGAAGATATTCTCCATCTTCGTTTTCAGATACCTATTCATCAACTTCGCGAATTCTAGCAATCATATAGGAAAGTTGACTATAGAGACAGCTAAGTTTAATTCGCTATGCGATTATATTACTTAGCTTTTTTTTTTATAAATAGAATAATTATAATAATTATCAGGTATTATAATTATTCTATTTATTTTAAAAAAAAGCTAAGTAATATAATCGCATAGCGAATTAAACTTAGCTGTCTCTATAGTCAACTTTCCTATATGATTGCTAGAATTCGCGAAGTTGATGAATAGGTAGCTAAAACGAAGATGGAGAATACATTTGTTATCTTTGTTTTGTGGAATATGACGAATACATTCGTCATATTCGCTATTTCTACCAAGCCATTGAAGCCAACCATAGTAAACCAGGTCCAAGTTGAAATCGCAATGCGATTAATATAACTCGAAGTAATCGCATGGCGATTTCAACTTAGCACTGCTATATTCCATAATGGGCTAGAATTAACTAATATGGAATATAGCAGCAACCATAGTAAAACAGGTCCAAGTTGAAATCGCAATTCGATTAATTCAAGTTATAATAATCGAATTGCGATTTTAACTTTTTACGTATATTCTTAATATTGCTATAACTTCGTCTTTTAGAATATTCGTAATATTGCTCTAACTTCGTCTTTTAGAATATGACGAATATTCTAAAAGACGAAGTTAGAGCAATATTACGAAATTTCGTAAAATACACATATAGACTGTAATTTAGCTAATATACTGCTATAGTAATTTTTTTAACAGTGTACATATTTTACAAAACTTAAGTTCAGAAGAGGCAAAAAAAATTGGAGAAAAAAATAATGATTATAGCACTGTATTAGCTAAATTACAATCTATATGTGTATTTTACGAAATTTCGTAATATTGCTCTAACTTCGTCTTTTAGAATATTCGTTATATTCTAAAAGACGGAGTTAGAGCAATATTACGAAATTTCGTAAAATACCGTTGCCTTATACTATTAAAATAAAAAAATCGCAATATTATTCGCGATAATTGGAAAAATTACGAATATTCGATTTCGACGAATATAACACGAATATTCAATCGAATATTCGCGAAATATCGCGAAATCGAATATGGCACCTCCCGCTCATCACTAATAACCATTCCTTCCAACACCTGCTAACAGCGAGATCAGAATGGCCTAGATTGCAGGCAAATTGTTAAAAATGACCATCCTGTTTCTCATAGTCCAAAGATGCGCCCCCTCAGTATGGGCAAAATGTGTTTGGGGGAGATTTATCAAAGACCAGTGTTTTACGCCAGTCTTTGAAATCTCCTGTGCTGTCAGAGGATGTGACTAATATATATATATATATATATATATAAACCGCACAATGCATTTCAAGGTTGTGCTAACCTCTTAATCAGGTACATCTGTGTGTAATCACAACAGCGTTATATGTTTAATGAGAAAAACAAAGTATACCCTCTGAATTCTATGGTTTTATGTATCAGGATATCATTTAAAATTAGGTGAATACAACCTCAGTTGAACACCACACGAGATTCCACTATGTCATTAATTATTCAACAAAAATGAAGCCAAAATGGAAAAGCTATATCTGAAAAACTAAGTACACCCTATAAATCAATAGCTTGTAAAACTTCCTTAGGAGCAATAACTTGAAGTAATCATTTTCTGTATGACTATATAAGTGCCTCACATCATTCCGGAGCATTCCGGCCCACTCTTCATTACATAGTTGCTTTAGTTCATTGAGGGTTGTGGACATTCTTTTAAGCACAGCTCTCCTTAGATCCTGCCAAGGCATTTCAAGCTGTTCGGGCATGCTGGGAGTTATAGTTTTGCAACAGCTGGAGGGCCGCAGGCTCAGGCTCAGAAGGGATGACTGCCAAAAATATATATACCTAACATACTAAAATTATCCTAGACCTAATTAAATATATATTAAATGGAAATTAGATCATAAAGAATCAAATAAATCCATTAGGACCACAGGATAAATATGTAACATCAGCTGCATCTCCAGAATTGGGGTACTTCGTTTTATCATCTAAGAATATCCAGGATGAATGGCTGACCTTATCCTGGACTAATCCTGTTCCAAACTATCCCACCTGAGATGTTTGGTATCGTGAGTGGTTGCTCTATTTCTTATCAACGGTACCGTGAGTAACCGCATAGCGGTAACCTTTCCTGTATCTCCCTCAAACTATTGTGTTTAGTCCTATTGGGCCATTTGTCCCAGTGATCCTATTATCTACTATTATTTGTCTGTCTACATTTTTTGTGGGTTCTATTTTATTTATATTTAATTAATAGTGACGTTTTAAAGGGTACATTTACTAGCTTCAGTGATATTGTTGTTCTATATACCCTATTGTATCTACATATGCAGTGGTTTTGTTACCTAGAAAATATGCCCAGATTCTGCCAGACAAAAACCGCTGCATGTAGCCTAATAAAGCACCCATATTATACCCATCTAAAAGCAGCCTTAGTTAATGCGTTATATGAGGTTTAGGAAGTTACCATCATTAATTAGGATTACAGTTTGTATAGAGGGGTGTAAATTTTATGCTACATAATTCCCAATACTTGCAAGCAAAAAAGTTGGCATTGTTTGCATTTCTTTAACACTTGCAGCAATGTAGACATGTGTGGTATGTATGGACTCCTCACATCTTAAAGTTTTTTGCAGACTATATTTTATATATCATAAGAAATTTTTGTCCAATTTTTGCTAATATTAATTGTTTGCTGCAAAGTTGTATGAAGTTGTTTGTGTGAGTTAATTATTAGGTTATATTTTTATACACGGTATGTTTTGCGTTTTTAGAAAATTTAGATTTTGGCAACTTAGATGTAGCTTGCCATGTACAGTATAGATGTTAACACATATGTTAATTATGTTAATGATGACCATATACTGTATTGCATGGCCTCTGCGCTAGTGCTTGTAAGAGCACAAGCTCATGTTGATACAGTGGGATGCGAAAGTTTGGGCAACCTTGTTAATCGTGATGATTTTCCTGTATAAATCGTTGGTTGTTACGATAAAAAATGTCGGTTAAATATATCATATAGGAGACACACACAGTGATATTTGAGAAGTGAAATGAAGTTTATTGGATTTACAGAAAGTGTGCTATAATTGTTTAAACAAAATTAGGCAGGTGCATAAATTTGGGCACCACAAAAAAGAAATTAAATCAATATTTAGTAGATCCTCCTTTTGCAGAAATTACAGCCTTTAAACGCTTCCTGTAGGTTCCAATGAGAGTCTGGATTCTGGTTGAAGGTATTTTGGACCATTCCTCTTTACAAAACATCTTTAGTTCATTCAGGTTTGATGGCTTCCGAGCATGGACAGCTCTCTTTAAGTCACACCACAGATTTTCAATTATATTCAGGTCTGGGGACCGAGATGGCCATTCCAGAACGTTGTACTTGTTCCTCTGCATAAATGCCTTAGTGGATTTTGAGCAGTGTTTAGGGTCGTTGTCTTGTTGAAAGATCCAGCCCCGGCGTAGCTTCAGCTTTGTCACTGATTCCTGGACATTGGTCTCCAGAATCTGCTAATACTGAGTGGAATCCAAGCGTCCCTCAACTTTGACAAGATTCCCAGTCCCTGCACTGGCCACACAGCCCCACAGCATGATGTAACCACCACCATATTTTACTGTAGGTAGCGGGTGTTTTTCTTGGAATACTGTGTCCTTTTTCCTCCATGCATAACGCCGCTTGTTATGGCCAAATAACTCAATTTTAGTTTCATCAGTCCACAGCACCTTATTCCAAAATGAAGCTGGCTTGTCCAAATGTGCTTTAGCCCACCTCAAGCGGCACTTTTTGTGCTGTGGGCGGAGAAAAGGCTTCCTCTGCATCACTCTCGCATACAGCATCTCCTTGTGTAAAGTGCGCCGAATGGTTGAACGATGCACAGTGACTCCATCTGCAGCAAGATGATGTTGTAGGTCTTTGGTGCTGGTCTGTGGGTTGACTCTGACTGTTCTCACCATTCGTTGCTTCTGTCTATCTGAGATTTTTCTTGGTCTGCCACTGCCAGCCTTAACTTGAACGGAGCCTGTGGTCTTCCATTTCCTCAATATGTTCCTAACTGTGGAAACAGACAGCTGAAATCTCTGAGACAGCTTTCTGTATCCTTCCCCTAAACCATGATGGTGAACAATCTTTGTCTTCAGGTCATTTGAGAGTTGTTTTGAGACCCCCATGTTGCTACTCTTCAGAGAAAATTAAAAGAGGAGGGAAACTTACAATTGACCCCCTTAAATACTCTTTCTCATAATTGGATTCACCTGTGTATGTAGGTCAGGGGTCACTGAGCTTACCAAGCCAATTTGAGTTCCAATATTTAGTTCTAAAGGTTTTGGAATCAATAAAATGACAACAGTGCCCAAATGTATGCACCTGCCTAATTTTGTTTAAACAATTATAGCACACTTTCTGTAAATCCAATAAACTTCATTTCACTTCTCAAATATCACTGTATGTGTCTCCTATATGATATATTTAACTGACATTTTTTATCGTAACAACCAACGATTTATACAGAAAAATCATGACGATTAACAAGGTTGCCCAAACTTTCGCATCACACTGTATATATGGTTGTGGTATATATGAGATTTGCACACCTCAATGTGTTTTTTTTTACATTGTTTTATGTGTAAACTTCTTCTTGGATGTGAGCTTTAGGTCCAATTGTATGTTTTGATGCATTTTTTAAACAATTCCTGTTTGTCACAAAGTTACGGCTCATGCACGCGACCGTTGTTGTTTTGCGGTCCATTTTTCACGGATCCGTTGTCCGTATCTGAGGTTTTTTTTCTTCTCTGATTTAAGTCCTCCTCAGTTCCGTTTTTCCACAAAACATATCTGTATGGTTTCCGTATGCGATCCAAATTGCGGATCGGAAAGGGAAATAGTAACTTATTAATCACCAAACACATGAGCTATATGGGCTGGGCATAGCATTTCTACAGTATGGATCCGCAAAACACAGATGACATTGGATGTGTTCCGTGTGTGTTCCTTATTTTTTGCGTACCCATTGACTTGAATGGTGCCTCGGACTGTAATTTGCGGAGAATAATAGGACATGCACTACTTTTTTGCGGAACAGAAATACGGAAACGGAATGCACACGGAGTACCCTCCGTTGTTTTTGCAGACCCATTGTAGTGATTGTTTCCGCATACGGTCCGCCAAAAAACCCAGAATGGAAGCGAAAAGAAAGTATGTTCATGTGCATGAGCCCTTACATGATGGTGGACATGGTTGCCAGCAATCCACCAAGGCAACTACAATCATTTGGTTGTCCGCTTTCAGGAAATACATCGGTTTTGGGGGTGCACTTTTCAAGGGCTGTAAACTCTGTATTTTATTAGTTGCTACTTTTTTTTTATTTCCAATTTAAAACCAAGTTTTTGGTCTTTCTAGTTCTGGTCATTTTATGAAGATACGTGCAAGTAAATTTAGGCCTAAGTGGTATGTATGGACTCTGTACATGTTAACCTTTTAGTTATAAGAGGCGTGATGCATATTACTTTCTGTTCGGGGCACACTTTTAACCTCTAACATCAACTTTTTAGCAATTTTTATGAAAAATTACCCTTTAACGCAAAGTTGCATGAAGGTGTCTGTGTGTATAAACTTGCATTTTGAAAATGTGCTGGATGTCTACTGTCAAAAAATATATGGGTATGGAGGGGGTTAGCTTGATTTTTTAAATTATTGTTTTATTTGTACATGTGAAAACTGTGAAAATTGTCCTGCCTACCAGAGGTGCAAAATGTCCAAACACCCCTGGCAGCAAAAGGGTTAAGACCTTCTAAGGACCAGATATTTTTTTATTGTGCCCTTACACATAAAACTATAGAATTAAAAACTTTATTTTTTCATGACTGTAATATATTTTAACACATTTGAAACAATTTAAAGGGTTTCTGTCATCAGAAATAACGTTATGTATCTGGCTGACATTAGCGATGTGCTGTCAGCAGTACATAACAGTGTGCATTATATCTCCCTGCCTGCCGCCGTGCTCTTAAAATAAAGACTTTTAAAATATGCTAATGAGCCTCTAGGACGTTGCTTCAGCACCTAGAGGCTCCGTCTTCTCACCCTTTGGCACGCCCATGTACACTTGATTGACTTTCGAGTTCTCCTCATCGTCCCGTAAATCCTGCGCTGCCCGTTTAGTATTCGGCGCAGGGAGTAAAGCTGGCAGCAGGAGCACGTCCTTCACTCACTGTGCCTGCGCCAAATACTAAATAGGCTGCGCAGGATTTACGGGATGATGAGGAGAACTCGAAAGTCAATCAAGTGTACATGGGCGTGCCAAAGGGTGAGAAGACAGAGCCTCTAGGTGCTGCAGCAACGCCCTCATAGCACCTAGAGGCTCATTAGCATATTTTAATAGTCTATATTTTAAGAGCACGGCGGCAGGCAGGGAGTTATAAAGCATAATGTTATGTACTGCTGACAGCACATCGCTAATGTCAGCCAGATACATAATGTTATTTCTCATGACAGAAACCCTTTAAACATTTTTTAGTAACAGTGGCCTGGCATCCTGATTTTTTTAGAGTCGTATTTTTTTACATTGCAAAGGAAGACAGCTATGTTAAATTTGCATCAAAAATCATATGTAACCCGAAAAGAAATCCACAAGGAAAAACTTTGCCATGTGTGGATAAACCCTTAGGGGGCATTCACATGGGGCAGTCAAGATGCAGCTATACCATTACCGCACCGTGGCAGAACAGCTTGTAAATACATACATTTTTGCTGCTACAAAGGATGTGTTGTGGGTTTCATTAAGTGGGGCTAATTCTCAGTGTTTCCACCTGAAATAAGTAGCATGCTATTTTTTCTGCACCGATCCTAAAAATCTGGCCCAAAAATGTCCACTATATGTGAACTGGGTTAAGGAAACCATATTATGGTTTCATGGAAGTGAATTGTTGTTAAATTCAATGTGGATTTCGGGGCAGTACATTGTAAAAAGTAAAGGATGGATGACTCAGATCCTTATAGACTTATCCATATCCGTGTTAGATGCTTTTGTCTATTTTCTGATAAATATCACACATTGTAGTCAATGTGCAGTAGTTATTTATATGCCAGTCTCCAGTAATAGGACAGATTACAATTTTTGTTTTATAGGTTAAGAGTCAAAATTCCAGTGTTTTTGAAGCAGATTCGTATTGTATTTAATCTATGCGCAATCACTTGTGACATAAATGATTGAGTACCAGTTCACAGCTAATATGCAGTCTAACAAAAGCAATATTACAAACCACCATAGAGATAAGTGATATAAAAACATGCACTCATGAGGCAAATAGAGAAATAAAATATCTACGGGTATCTGCTTGATTCGCTCAGATAACCTTGCAATTTCATTGAATAAAGATAAAAGAACTGAGTATGAAATACTTACTGTTTTTCATGTTGCTCATCCATTTGTCAAGATCATCCATCTCAATCTCCATTACTGATGGAGTATCCTCTTCAAAGATAGGACTGAAAAAAAAAAGTTAAGAAAGTCCCTATCATTAAAGGGGTTGTCTGAGAGTGGAAGTCATTTCTAGTCAGCCAGGGAAAGTGTAAAATAAAAAAAGAAAACTACTCACCTGCTTAAACTGTTCCAGGTCTAGCAAAGAGCAACCATCGGAAACTCCAGAAGTGTGATGTCCTGTCAACATGCATGACACCTCTGCAGACCAATCAATGGCCTCAGACGTAATGCATTAGGAGCAGCATGGACCACTGAATGGACTAATGATCAGCCGCATGAATGATCCCACCAGCTAAACTAGATGACTAGGGAGTCATTATTATTATTATTTTTTAAACTTACTTCTTGGTACTGATGGCAAGTGATTAGCTGATCATGCCATCAGCGTACAGTTTCGGACAAAGTTTTTTCCAGCACGACAGATTACATTTTTGGCAGACAACACTCTGCTGTTAGCCATCTTAAACGATCAATCGAGCTAGTTTTTCAAATAACAGTTGGCCAGAATGACCGAAATCAGCCATTCCGGCCGACTTTAATCCCATGTGTATGGCTACCTTTAGGCCACTGATTGGCCTACAGCAGTGATGATGTGCATGACGTGCATGTTGAAACAGCTAAGAAAGGAGCTCTTTGCTGTACCTAGGACAATTTAAACAGGTGGTTTGTTTTACACAGCCCAATTGAAATTATTTTCCGACAACCCCTTTAACTAAAATATCTTCTTCATTTAGAATTATAAGGTGAGATCTGGTGGGCTGTTATTCAGTAGTGTTAGAACAGATAAGTTATAGGAAGCCACAAAAGCTTGAAAACTAAGAGTAAGGCCTAGTTCATACGACCGTATGGCTTTTATTGTTTTTTGCGGTCCGTTTTTCACGGATCCGTTGTTCCGTTTTTAAGTTCCGTTGTGTTTCCGTTTTCTTTCTGTTTTTCCGTTCCGTTTTTCCGTATGGCATATACAGTATACAGCAATTACATAGAAAAAATTGGGCTGGGCATAACATTTTCAATAGATGATTCCGAAAAAACGTAATGGAAACGGAAGACATACGGATGCATTTCCGTATGTGTTCCATTTTTTTTTTTTTGCGGACCCATTGACTTGAATAGAGCCACGACCCGTGATTTACGGCCAAATATAGGACAAGCTCTATCTTTCAACGGAACGGAAATACGGAAACGGAATGCATACGGAACACATTCAGGTTTTTTTTGCGGAACCATTGAAATGAATGGTTCCGTATACGGACCGTATACGGAACACAAAAAAACGGCCCGTACACCCGCAAAAAAAAACCTTCGTGTGAACTAGGCCTAAGTGTGCCGGCACACAGTGCAGAATATTTACGGTTGTTACCAAAAAACGCTGCGTAATACGGTACCAGCAAAGATTAGACAAATTTCAGGTAATGTACACTTAGCTTTTTTCCTTAGTTGTGGAAATTGACCTGCCATGTGGATATTGAAATCTGCAGCATGTCAATTGTTGTTACTTTTTTTTTGTGTGTGTGGAGATTTCAATGGAATTTTGAATTCACCCTTTTCAATGGAAGAGTGAGATCTGCAGCAAAACCATATCAAATCATCACCAAAAAAAGCATAAAAACTGCACATAAAATGTGTCAACTAGTAAGGATTTTTTTGTGCGGTTTTGGTGCAGATTGCAGATTTCTGCACACAAATCGGCACTGTGTGCAGGCGCTCTATAGTGTGATATCTGCACCAATCAGTATTTCTTTTCAAGTAACTGTAAAGTGTAATTGCATTGTCATTGCATGAAATCTCCTGCAATGGGGTGAAACAATTAGCTTATTGGTAATTCATTCCTGCACCATGTGGAAAAACTTAGGCTGAGATAAAGTTTACATGTTCAGGTTTTGTGTTGCAGTTTTTGGAGCCAAAACAAAGAGTGAATAATAAAAAAGTGATGGGGTGCTTCTTTCACTTACAATAGATGAAGTACATGCTTCAAAAGTACTTGAGCATGAAGGGCCTCTCGTTAGAGATTATCTGGGAATGTAATGGTGCCGCCAATTACCCAATGAACGTGCAAAGCGCTTTTTCGTGGGGTAATATGCTAGTTTGTGCAGAAACCTAAATTGTCATTTGCCGGCAGAAGATCGTGCCGTCTAAACAGCTTCTGCTGCCGGCAAACAAGTACTCTGTATGGGAATGAGCGATAGCATTAGCGATCACTCCTTCCCATACTCTCTGCATGTAAACAGGGCCGGCCTTAGGTGTTCAGGCGCCCTGTGCGAGCTAACCTTGTGGCGCCCCCCCCTTCAAAAAAAGAAATAAAAAATATTGTGTGGCACAGTGTATGCTTTATGTGTATAACAAGCATATTTCACATAAAAACTTACAGTTACTTGGCTTGGCCCTTGGGGATCTCGGACGTCACTTCCACACTTTGGCCGGGGGCTCGGTGGAGCTGATTAGGTGTTTTATCCTAATGAGAAAGATTTCATAATAAGTATTTGGAGAAGGGGCAGAGGGATAGCAGAGCAGGGAGAGGCTGGTGCTGCTACTAGGGGGTCATACCATGGGGGAGTAATAAAGACCACCATAATGCCCCCCCCCCCCCAGTAGTAATAATTCTCTTTATAATGTGACAGTGCAAAAAATACCCCCTTGTAATGCCCCCATTTGAGCTAATGTCCTCATAGTGCCCCCATAATGTGCCAGTATAAAATACCCCTATATAGTACCCCTAGTAAATGACCACATAGTGCTCCACACCCTCCTTCCTCCTAGTGCCCCCCATAATGTACCAGTATAAAAATGCTCCAGTAGATGCCCTCAGTGTCCCCCATAATTTGCAAGTATAAAATACCCCTTCTTAGTGCCCCCCGTAGATGACCCCATAGTACTCCTCTACCCCCTTCCCCAGAGTACCCACCATGTGTCCCAGTATAAAATTGTACTGTACAGAGAGCCCATATAAAATACCCCTTCTTTGTGGCCTCAGTAGATGCCCCTATAGTGCCCCCAATCATGTGCCAGTATTAACAGCCCCCCCCTGTGCCAGTAATAATAGCCCCCTATGCCAGTAATAGCAGCCCCCCTGTGCGGGTAATAACAACCCCCAGTAATAAGAGCCCCTCTGTGCCAGTAATAACAGCCCCCAGTAATAAGAGCCCCTCTGTGCCAGTAATAACAGCCCCCAGTAATAAGAGCCCCTCTGTGTCAGTAATAACAGCCCCCAGTAATAACAGCCCCTCTGTGCCAGTAATAACAGCCCCCAGTAATAACAGCCCCTCTGTGCCAGTAATAGCAGCCCCCAGTAATAAGAGCCCCTCTGTGTCAGTAATAACAGCCCCCAGTAATAACAGCCCCTCTGTGCCAGTAATAACAGCCCCCAGTAATAAGAGCCCCTCTGTGCCAGTAATAACAGCCCTCGCCAGTAATAACAGCCCCCCCTTTGCCAGTAATAACAGCCCCCCCTTTGCAAGTAATAACAGCCCCCCCTTTGCCAGTAATAACAGCCCTCGCCAGTAAGAACAGCCCCCCCCCCTTTGCCAGTAAGAAAAACCCCCCCTTTGCCAGTAATAACAGCCCCCATTTGCCAGTAATAACAGCCCCCCTTGCCAGTAATAACAGCCCCCCTTTGCCAGTAATAACAAACAGCCCCCCTTTGCCAGTAATAACAAACAGCCCCCCCTTTGCCAGTAATAACAGCCCCCACCAGTAAAAGTATTGTACATAATAAAAAAAAACAAAAAAAAAAACACATACTTACCTCCATGTCAGTGATGCGATGCAGGCCTCTTCTGGCCTGTGTCCCACGCCGTATGGCTCAGGCGGCGCGATGACGTCATTGCGCCGCCTGCGCCGGCCTCTGATAGGCTGCAGGCACTAGGCCGGCAGCCTATCAGAGGAAGGGAAAGGGACACGCCTCTCCCTCCCCTACCGCAGCACAGGCAGGCATCTGTATCGCTGTCCTGAGGACGGCGATACAGATGACTGGAGATGAGCGCTTCCACAATGGAAGCGCTCATCTCCCTGTGCCCAGCCTGCCGCGGCCATTACACTGCAAGCTGTCGGCCGCCCGGCGCCCCTGTTGCTATGGCGCCCTGTGCGGCCGCACAGCCCGCACACCCCAAAGGCCGGCCCTGCATGTAAATACAGCGGTCTCCTTCACTGACAAGTAGGCAATTGCCAGGAAAAAACCGTTCCTTCCCAACAATTGCCTGCTGAATTGTCCCATTGGACCTGAAAACAGGAACAGTTGAACTTGGATGGATAAGGGAATTAAGAAAGTTCTCTACCGGACAAAGTAAGGAAATATCTGAAATTACTAGACATTGTCAATAATAAACTGATGTTCTGTGCAGTTATGATCATCTCTAGTGGTGGTTCCACATAGTCTGAATTGTATTATTTTATTATTTAAAAAGGTTGTCCAGGACTTAAATATTCATGACCTATCCTCATGATAGCACCCATCTTATCACTGTGGCCCTTTTAAACAGCTGATGTTGCATGGAGTCGGATCTGATATTGATGATGTATCCTGAGGATGGGTCATCAGTATTTAAGTCCTAGGCAACCCCTTTGGCTATGCAGGAGATTTGGAGCTCATTCTTATATAAAAGAGATTACCTTTTTAAATCCTTTTTATCGGCTGGCACATCTAAAATTGCTAAAGAAAACATGTATAATTAGAGGAAGAACATAACGTTTTTGTACAAATATATATTCAGGAAACTAGAGACATAAAAACCAAATGGTCACAGGGAGACACATAGGCCAGGCTATTACACAGTGATTGTAATGAGTTTGCTACTTATATATATTTTGGCAAAACGGGAATTCTATTAAAGCGGCCCTCTGATTCAAGAATAAAAAAAATCACATTAACTGGGGAATGGACGCAGCATGGTGCCCACCATTACATTTTTTCAGATGCAGATCCGCCAGTTCCCAGGAACCCTCTTCTGCCATCTAAGATGGCCGCACTGCTTCTTGGGCTATCAGATGTATTGGCAGTCAAAGACACTTCCTACTGCCTCAGCACTGCTCACATAAGCTTTGCTGGCCAATCCAAGAGCACCGCTGCCCAAGGGTGTCTTACAATACCAATGCACCAAGTGCATTGGGTAGTTCGAGAAGCAGTGTGGCCATCTTGGATGGCAGAAGAGAGGCCTGGAAATCAACTAGTCTGCAGCTAAAAGATTAAAAAGGGGCATCATGTAAGAGTTGTGTCCTTTCCACAGTTTATGTGAATTTTATATTTACGTGACTGTCACAAAAATAAAAGGTTGAAATGTTTAATCAAAGGCTACATTCACACAACAGTGAAAAAAAAAATTGCAGTTGAAATCTAACACACTTTCAGTTCTCCATGGCCGTTTTTCAACAATTTTTGCTTCCATTTTCTGGGTGTCTGTCCGTTTTAACAGCCGTTTTGCACTAATTTTGCATCAGTTTTAACAGCCGTTGAAAACGGGCATTAAGAAAGGATGAATTCATTTTTTATTTTTTTTATCCCAACCCCTACAGTGCTCTCAATTTACTTAATACCTCCCACAGCCTCCACTGGACATCAAATGCCCCCATAGTGCCCCCAGTATGATTAATGCCCCCTTAGTGCCCCCAGTATTGCTAATTCCCCACTAGTGCCCCCATTAGTGACCCTCAGTACTATAAATGCCCCCATTAGTGGAATCTAGTATAAAAAATGGCTCCCATTCTACTAGTGCAAATTTTTTCATTCTTATTGCACTGTACTAACTTTGAGCTCAAATTTTTTTTTCCATTGGTCTTTATTAAAAATAGAGTCCTTTTTTCTCTACATAGCTGAGATGCTCTAGTGGCAGCCTCTGGATTTTCGCTCTTTTCCGTCAGTTGGAGAGCTGAAGGTCTCCTTATCTCTGCTCTCTGACATTATAAACACTCATTATAGCTCAGTTCTTATATTACTGATAAGAATGTGGCTTAAATGAGTGTTTATGACCTCTTAGTAGTTTACAGATAAGGTTTATTAAATGACCAGCTGAAAGTGAAAGTACTAGTTACACTGTTAACAGTTAGAAAAACTGTTAAACCTTTGTGACAGAACGGCTCAATATTTTTAATAAAGACCAATTGAAAATCAGATTTTTAGCCAAAAATTTGCAAAATGCAATCATAAAATTGCCTCCGAAGGTGTACATAGCCTCTAAATGGTCATCATACGGCCTTTTTTTACATTCGGGTGTATGTACACACTTTGGAGAATTTGCTAATACTAGTGCACTATAGAAGAATTGCTCTCCTCCATGCAGTTTCAGCTTTAGGACAAACAGGGCTGTCTTTATCATGGGGCAAATTGGTCAGCTGCCCCGGGCCCAGTTGCTCCTGGGGGGCCCTGCTACTGCCCACAAATTCAATGACATCATCCAGGATCAGGAAGCGGTTAATGCTTTGTACTCACCGCTTCCTGGTTCTCGGCTGTCGGCTGTGCAGAGCTGCGCACAGGGTGAGGCGCTCTGTGACGTCACGCTGTGCACAGCCTTCACAGCACAGCTGACAGCAGGAGGATTCAGATTGCGCTGGAGGAGAAGACCGGCGGCGTCCAGAAGCAGGAGAGGTAAGTGTTTTTTTTGTTTTTATATTTATGAGGCTGATGGACACTGCTAGGGGCTGATGAGAGGCTAATGGAGGCTGATGGGAGGCTAATGGGGGCTGCTATGAGGCTAATAGGGGGCTGCTATGAGGCTAATAGGGGGCTGCTATGAGGATAATAGGGGGCTACTATGAAGCTAATGGGGGCTGCTATGAGGCTACTGGGGGACTGATGAGAGGCATGGGGCTCTTATCTGAGGTTTGATTGGGGGTCATTCATATTGGGGTCTGAGCTGAGGTCTTATTGGGGCTGTTAGCTGAGGTCTGATTAATATTGGTGGTCTTACCTGAGGTATAATGAAAAATATTTTTTTCTTATTGTCCCCCTCTAAAACCTAGGTGCGTCTTATGGGCCGGTGCATCTTATAGAGCGAAAAATAAGGTACTTGCTTGCTCCTCCTCTCAACCTCCTCTGCCCTTTGCGTACACCACGCGCCGTGATGTCAAGTAGAGGCACTGCAATGCTAGGGTGAGCCGAGCCCCGGTCTCCTTCCTGAACTGCAGAGTGGTGCCTACTTCCAGCCCTGAGCCCAGCTGCCTGATCCTGAGCCTGCTGGAGTCTTCAGGACTGTAAGTATTTACAGTAATTCATTGTAAGCTATAAGATATATATATATATATATATATATATATATATATTACTTGTTTTATGTAAGGGTAGTTGGAGTAGGGGGGATGGAGAAAAGGGGAAGGGAGGTGTGGATGGAGGGGTTAGCAGAACAGTACTATCAGCACATTGTAAAAAAAAATTAAGTAATCTGCAAAATACTTTGTATTTGTGTCAGAAGTTGTGCTTTTTTTTAATTTTTAGAATAATGATACAGTGATTTTATTTGATACTTTTGTGCTGATTCTTTTTTTTTTTCTCTATATTAAGGGACACTATAGTCACCAGAATCACAACGGCTAAACGTAGTAGTTCTGGTGTCTATAGGATGTCTCTGCAAGCTTTTTTTTATGTAAATACTGCCTTTTCAGAAAAAAAGGCAGTATTTGCATTACTGCCAGGGAACACCTCTAGTGGCCACTCATCAATATTAAAGTGTACTACTCTACCAGGTGTGTGTTGTGGTGGAGGGCGTGATTGCATGCTAGAGTGCGGGAAGGCATGATCCAGGAGGCTCAAGCAAACTCTTGCCCAGGGTCCAGTCAATATTAAAGATGGCCCTGAGGAAAAATGCCCATTGGATGAAACTGGTATGGATTTAGAACAATGGCAGGTTTAGACAAGGGGCAGTAAATAATAAAGGCGTTTTCTACTTTGCACAGTCCCTACTTGACAAGAAGCTCACCACAAAGAAACCTGCCAGTAAGGGTTCTTTTACATGGCCTGATGTGGGTCATGACGATAAGCCAATGAGGGCTTGTGTAAAGGGCATTTGCACAGGGAGATGCAAAAGACCTCACACAGTCTGCATTTACACAGAGAGATGTGCTGCCAACATTTAATGATTTTTGTGGCTTCATAAAATATCCAATTACTCCATTTTGCATTACACATTTATGAATGTTTCTCCCCAATCATCAGTGTGTGTAAAACAATGTGCAATTTTCTTGCCGCATCATCGGAAATGAAGCATTACTTTATGTCCACTAAAATCAATACATTGTGGAATGCAGAGCAGGACAGGTCTTCTACACTCTGGTCAAACAGCTAAGGATCTTGAACAGAGGACCCTTCTCTGTTAACTCATAAGGCCTCATGCACACGACTGTATCGGTTTTGTGGTCCGCAAATTGCGGATCCGCAAAACACGGATACTCGCCATGTGCGCTACGCTTTTTGAAGTTATGGATGAATTGCTAGCAGTCTGCAGTAAGGGTACAGAGGGGTGGTAACCAGTTGGGGGGGGTGTGCCTGCATATACTCACTTTATCCAATCAGATTGTGCAGGTACACCCCCCAACTGGTTACCTCCCCTCTGTACCCTTACTGCAGACTGCTAGCAATTCATTCATAACTTCTAGTAGCAATAATAAGGGAATGGCATAACATAGAGACATAAGAATAGATGCTCCAGAATTGTTACTACATGGGGAATGCATGAAACTATTAAAACAGGCATGTCCGGAGTGGTGACAGGTCCTCTTTAAATAAATGAATATATACAGATGAATATTGGAAAATGTGGAATCTGTCTTGAATGACAAGACAGACTGCTAACTCATTGAAGGGTCAGATTATGTGCTGCCCATATACACCTATAGAGAGGGGAGGAGGGGGAAGGAAGTGCAGAGAGACATGCCACCTATAGGAGTTTATTGAAACAGGAGTTGTGAAGAGGAGTGAGTTGCTAGAGGGAAAAGGGGCATTTTCTCTAAATACATTACAAAGTTTCTTATATTCACCTGTACCGTTGACTTATGCTAAATTCGTTGAATGTACAGTGGCCATAAACAAATATATATCACTTCTAAATTGTGCTTACACTTTATAATATGAACAGCCAATGATGAATGTCATTTTTATCATTGATTGATTCATTCATCATCATTGATTGAATTGCTGTTATCAGCAAAGGCAGTTATCGTGCAGAAAGCATTTTAAGATTACAAAAATGTTTTACCCTCTTGCTGTTTTTTTCGTCTTTTGCGCTGTACAATTAAAATAATGATGGGTATCAGCAGGACTAGAATAATTGCAGGAGCCGCATATATCAGGATAGTGATCACGTCTGATCCAAAAACATCAGAGGATTCAGTGACTTCATTGCCTGTTTCAGTGGCGGTATCAAGTGTGGCAGGGGATAGAGTCTGGTATTCTTCAGTTGTATATACAAGAAATGGCTCGCCGGTTGATATAAGCTCTTTCTCAGTCGTAGTCTCATCCATCTGTAAAGTAAGAACTCACATTCTATACAGGTACAACTGAAATCACTCATAATAGGAAATGTACTTTTTGTTATAAAGACTTTTTCTAATGCAAAACTAACTTTCCATAGGCAACCTTGAAGTATCAGAAGCAGGAAGTGCAGCAACTGTATTGTCATTATCTTAAAGATCACAATTTTTCTTCATATATTAGCTGATCACTGGAGGTTTCAGCCCCTGGACCACTAGTGATCTTCTAATGGCCAAGGCAGTGGCATTCTGAAATAGGTCCCTTTCACACGAGCAAGTTTTCCGCGCGGGTGCAATGCGTGACATGAACGCATAGCACCCGCACTGAATCCTGACCCATTCATTTCAATGGGTCTGTGTGCATGAGCGTTGTTTTTCACACATCAGTTCTGCGTTGCGTAAAAATCGCAGCATGTTCTATATTCTGCGTTTTTCACGCAGCCCTGGACCCATAGAAGTGAATGGGGCTGCGTGAAAAACGCATTGTATCCGCAAGCAAGTGCGGGTGCGATGCGTTTTTCACTGATGGTTGCTAAGAGATGTTGTTTGTAAACCTTCAGTTTTTTATCACGAGGGTGAAAAACGCATCAAAACGCATTGCACCCGCGCAGAAAAAACTGAACAACTAAACGCAATCGCAGACAAAACTGACTGAACTTGCGTGCAAAATCGTGCGAGTTTCACTGAACGCACCCTGAACGCATCCGGACCTAATCCGTCACGCTCGTGTGAAACCAGCCATACAGCTGTCTTTAATACAGGGATCCATGAAAACATACTAGAACCACAAATCAGTTCAGTATGCATTCAAAACTGCAAGTACAGTACTGTGCAAATGTTTTAGGCAGGGGTGGAAAAAAGCTGCAAAGTAAGAATGCTTTAAAAAAAAAAAAGGTTAGTTTATTTTTATCAACAAAATGCAAACTGAATGAACAAAAGACAAATCTAAATTAAATCAACATTTAATGTGACCGCCCTTTGTCTTCAAAACGGCATCAATTATTCTATGTACACTTGCACACAGTTTTTGAAGGAATTTGGCAGGGAGGTTGCTCCAAATATCTTGAAGAACTAACTACAGATCTTCTGTGGATGTAGGCTTGCTCAAATCCTTTTGTCCCTTCATTTAGTCCCAGACAGACTTGTTGATATCAGAGCTCTGAGGGGGCCATATCATCACTTCCAGGGCTCCTTGCTCCTCTTTATGCTCAAAATAGTTTTTAATGACATTGGCTGTATGTTTAGGGTTGCTGTCCTGTTGCAGAATAAATTTGGAGCCAATCAGATGCCTTTCTGGTGGTATTACATGATAGATAAGTATCTGCCTATATTCAGCATTGAGACCATTATTAATCCTGACCAAATCCCTAAGGCCCCTTTCACACGGGCGAGTTTTCCGTGCGGGTGCGATGCGTGCGGTGAACGCATTGCACCCGCACTGAATCCTGACCCATTCATTTCTATGGGGCTGTGCACACGAGCGGTGATTTTCACGCATCACTTATGCGTTGCGTGAAAATCGCAGCATGCTCCTCTTTGTGCGTTTTTCACGTAACGCAGGCCCTATAGAAATGAATGGGGTTGCGTGAAAATCGCAAGCATCCGCAAGCAAGTGCGGATGCGGTGCGATTTTCACGCATGGGTTCTAGGTGACAGTCTATTCACTGTATTATTTTCCCTTATAACATGGTTATAAGGGAAAATAATAGCATTCTGAATACAGAATGCATAGTATAATAGGGCTGGAAGGGTTAAAAATAATAAAAAAGTTAACTCACCTTCTCCTCTTGTTAGCGTAGATCCCGGTCTGTTCTTTAGCTGTGGCTGAAGGACCTTTGATGACGTCAGATCACATGCTCCATCACCATGGTGATGGACCATGTGATTGGAGCATGTGATCTGACATCACCTCAGGTAATTCAGTCCACAGCTAAAGAACAGACCGGGATCTACGCTAACAAGAGGAGAAGGTGAGTTAACTTTTTTTATTATTTTTAACCCTTCCAGCCCTATTATACTAAGCATTCTGTATTCAGAATGCTATTATTTTCCCTTATAACCATGTTATAAGGGAAAATAATACAATCTTCAGAACATCAATCCCAAGCCCGAACTTCTGTGAAGAAGTTCGGGTTTGGGTACCAAACATGCGTGATTTTTCTCACGCGAGTGCAAAACGCATGACAATGTTTTGCACTCGCGCGGAAAAATCGCGCATTTTCCCGCAACGCACCCGCCTCTTATCCGGGCAAAAAACATGACGCCCGTGTGAAAGAGGCCTAACTCTGGTTGCTGAAATGCATCTCAAGACTTGCAAAGACCCTTCACTATACTTCACTGCTTGCATACACTCATTATTGTACTGCTCTCCGGCCAGGTGAACAAACTGACTATTATAGTTAAATATACAAGCGTTTGCATTATTTGTGCGGATCCGTCTGTGCAGATACAAGACGGATCCGCACCAAACGCGAGTGTGAAAGTAGCCTTAGTTTGCTGTTCACTAAAATTTCTAAGTCCTTTTCCATGTCAGTATTACCCAGTGTTTTACCATTTAGTATGTACTGGTGACTTGCATTATTCCTTCCCATGTGCATAACCTTACATTTGTCAGTGTTAAACCTTATCTGCCACTTCTCTGCCCAAGCCTCCAACCTATCCAGATCCCTCTGTAGTAGTATACTGTCCTCATCAGTGTTAATTACTTTACACAGTTTAGTGTCATCTGAAAAAATGTATATTTAATGTGCAAGCCTTTTACAAGATCATCAATAAATATATTGAAGAGAATAGAGCCCAATACTGTCCCCTAAGGTACCCCACTAGTGACAGTGACCCAATCTGAGTGTGTACCATTAATAACCACCCTCTGTTTTCTAACACTGAGCCAGTTACTTACCCACAAACAGACGTTTTCTCTCAGTCCGAGCATTCTCATTTTATATACTAACCTTTTATGTGGTACAGTGTCAAATGCTTTGGAGAAGTCCAGATACACGACATCTATTGATTTGCCGCTGTCAAGTCTAGAACTTACCTCCTCATAGAAACTGATTAAATTGGTTTGACATGGCCGATCCCTCATGAAGCCATGTTGATATGACGTTACTTGCTTATTTTCATTGAGGTACTCCAAGACAGCATCTCTTAGAAAACCTTGAAACAGTTTACCCCAAGACAGATGTTAAACTTACCGGCGTATAGTTTCCAGGCTCTGTTTTTTGACCCTTTTTGAATATTGGCACCATATTTGCTATGCAGCAATCCTGTAAAATACTCCCTATCAGTATAGAGTCCTTAAATTTTAGAAATAAGGGTCTGTCTATGACATTACTTAATTCTCTTAGGATGCGGGGGTGTATGCATCTGGTTCCGGCAATTTGTCTATTTTCATCTTATAAAAGACGCCCCTGTACTTCTCCTGGGTCAGACTTTTAATGGTGAATTTACTTTTACATTCTGCATTTCATCTGTTTATTTTCCTCAGTGAATACAGTGGAGAGAAAAAATATTTAATAGCTTTGCTTTCTCCTCATTGCTGTCTGCAACTCCCCCCTCATTAGGCCTCATGCACACGACCGTTGTAGTGTTCCTTTCCGCAAAATGGGGTACCGTTGTTCCGTGATCTGTTTCCGTTTTTGTTTCCGTGTGTCTTCCTTTATTTTTGGAGGATCACCAGACATGAAGGAATGTAAAAAAAAGTCTAAGTCAAGTTTGCCGTGCAAATGATAGGAAAAAAAACGGACGCGGACGCACGGAAGCGGATGACAATCTTGTGTGCCTCCACATTTTTTCACGGACCCATTGACTTGAATGGGTCCGCAAACGGTTTTCCGTGAAAAAAATAGGACAGGTTCTATTTTTTTGACTGACTGGAACCACGGATCACAGACGCGGATGACAAACGGTGCATTAGCCGAGTTTTCAACGGGCCCATTAAAAGTCAATGGGTCCGCAGAAAATCACAAAAAACGGAACAACGGACACGGACTGAAACAACGGTCGTGTGCATGAGGCCTTACTCTGTAAAGGGCCGACACCTTCAGATTTATACTTTTTACCATTTATGTAATTGAAGAACATTTTAGGGTTAGTTTTAGTTTCTTTGGCAATTAAAGGGAACATATCACCTCCTAAATGCATGTAAACCCGCCAGCAGTACCTCAGGGTAGCCCGCAGTGTGATACTAATCATACTTTTCATCCTGCAGTCCGATGCTGCATAAGGTCAGAAAACGTTCTTTTATCCTCCGTCCGCGCTAATTTGCATGTCAGCTTGAAGTCAAGGGGTCAGCGGCCTCCTTGCTTTAAGTCAAGCTAACCACGCCCTCTCTTGCCTTTGAGTGACAGACCGCAATTCGGCTTTGCTTTCCTAAGTCTCATGCATGCGCGGTGCCCTCTATTTTACTGCGCAATCCCATGTCCTGTATCATACTGCGGGCTACCCTTAGGTACTGCTGGCAGGTTTACATGCATTTAGGAGGTGACAGGTTCCCTTTAATCTCTCTGTGTCTCAGTTGGCTGCAAGCAGCGTTTTGGTATCCGCCTCCAAAGCGGAATGGAGACAGAACGGAGGCAAACTGATGCATTCTGAATGCATTAGGGCAAAACTGATCCGTTTTGGACCGCTTGTGAGAGCTCAGAACGGATCTCACAAACAGAAAGCCAAAACGCCAGTGTGAAAGTAGCCTTAGGCCTATTTCACACGGGCGTCATGGATTTGGGCCGGATAAGATGCGGGTGTGTCGCGGGAAAATTTGCAATTTTTCTGCGCAAGTGCAAAACATTTAAATTCGTTTTGCACGCGCGTGAGGAAAATCGGCATGTTTGGTACCCAGCATGTTAGGTGTTGTGTAGATTGTATTATTTTCCCTTATAACATGGTTATAAGGAAAAATAATAGCATTCTTAATACAGAATGCTTAGTAAAATAGGGCTGGGGGGGTTAAAAAAAATATTAATAATTTAACTCACCTTAATCCACTTGTTCGCGAAGCCCGGCTTCTCTTCTTTCTACTTTCTTCAGGACCTGGGTAAAGGACCTTTGATGACATCACTACGCTCATCACATGGTCCATCACATGATCCATCACCATGGTGATGGATCATGTGACGGACCATGTGATCAGCGCAGTGACGTCACCACAGGTCCTTTTCCTCCTGCACAGCAAAGAAGAAGAGAAGCCGGGCTGAGCGAACAAGTGGATTAAGGTGAGTTAAATTATTATTTTTTTTTAACCGCTCCAGCCCTATTTTACTAAGCATTCTGTATTAAGAATGCTATTATTTTCCCTTATAGCCATGTTATAAGGGAAAATAATTGTCACGGACGGTGTACAGGAAACAAGACAAAGCAACATGCATATATGACTCACTGGATCCAAAGCTAAGGAACCAAAGGGAGACCCCTGCACAAGACCTGAGACTTTCCCTGGCTGCTCAGCCTATGCAAAGATCCCAGAGGTGGATGGTTGCATATCCACGTACCTCGACTATATAACCCCTGAACACCCTACAATAGTGAGGGGACACGACCACCGGCTCCCTACACCAGACACGGAGGGAGTCAGGGTCACCTGGGATCCAGCAAACAGAAAATAACAGATAAATGTTCAGCACTTAACTTTGTAGCAGACTGGAAAACAAGATCAGCATGCACACACACTCCAGGAAGTAGTATAAGCCGCCCAGTAATGCATTATGGGGCGGAATTTAAAGGGATGCAATCAGTCCAACTACACGACAGCTGAGAGAGGCTAACGAGATGAGGAACTGAACATAACAACAAAGAAACTCAAGGAGGAGGTTCTGAAAGGCTTCTGTCAGAGCTTCTCAGCTGTCTGGTTGTGACAATAATAATGATTGGGTCTCCACCCGATTATCTCCTAGCAACCATGCGTGAAAATCGCACTGCATCTGCACTTGCTTGCGATTTTCACGCAGCCCCATTCATTTCTATGGGGCCTGCGTTGGTGAAAAACATACAAAATAGAGCATGCTGCGATTTTCACGCAACGCACAAGTGATGCGTAAAAATCACAGCTTATGTGCACAGCCCCATAGAAATGAATAGGTCTGGATTCAGTGCGGGTGCAATGCGTTCATTTCACGCATTGCACCTGTGCGGAAAAAAATTCGCCCGTGTGAAAGAGGGCTTAGTTGGCTAAATTTAGCTTTTTTCAAGTTTGGTATTTTTGTTCCTCCCTGAAGAAACATTCTTTTGAATGACAATTGGAAGGTTATTACTTTATGGTCACTATTTCCTAGGTGTCCCCCAACCTGCACATCTGTTGTTCTGTCATGTCTATTGGTTAATACTAAGTCCAGTATGGTCGTTCCTCTAGTCGGGTCCTGAACCAGTTGGGAAAGGTAACTGTCTTTGGTTATTGCCAAAAACCTGTTTCCTTTATGAGATGTACAGGTTTCAGTTTCCCAGTCTATATCTAGGAAGTTGAAGTCCCCCATAATAACGATCTCATTAAGATTTGCCGCCTCGTCTATTTACCGTATCTTTCGCCCTATAAGATGCACCGGCCCATAAGAAGAGGAAAATAAGAAATATAATATTTTTAACCAAAAGGTGTGCATTTGGTGGGGTTTGAACTAATGGTAGCCTGTGAATGACACTGTTATGGGGGTCTGTGGCGGATACTGTTATGGGGGTCTGTGGCGGACACTGCTATGGGGGGGATCTGTGGATGACAAATAGCATCTTATGCTATTTGACATTTACAGATCCCCCCATAACAGTGCCAGCCACTGTGAATGACCCCCCCCCCCAATACAGAGGGTGGGGGCTGGCATCTACACTATCTTTTAAATGGCAGCGGGGGCCCAGTGTAGTCATTGTATTCTATTGCACTGGGCCCCGCTCACTGTACTAATGGTATCTACTGTAACTGCAGGCAGGCAATGTATAACTATAGAGATGTTCGATCCCGCACTGAGCAGCCTGTACTTACGATCATAGCAGGCTGGAGGCAGGAGGCTGGGCGGGCGGGCACTGGCAGCGTAACTTCCTATGTCACGTCCCTGCGCCGCCTGCTTCATTCAGAAAGTGGGTGGAGCAGGCACGTGACGTAGGAAGTTACGCCTTCAGTGCCCGCCCGCCCAGCCTCCTGCCTCCAGCCTGCTATGATCGTAAGTACAGGCTGCTGGATCGAACATATCTATAGTTAAACATTGCCTGCCTGCAGTTACAGTAGAAACCATTAGTACAGTGAGCGGGGCCCGGTGCAACAGAATACAGTGACTGCACCAGGCCCCGCTGCCATTACAAAACTAAAGGCCGGCCCTCAGCCCCTCCTCCCTCCTCGCCGATACACACGCCGGCCGCGCTGTGCAGCTTGTGGTCAGCGGTGTATCAGTGTAAAAACGGCAGAATTTGCCCCATAAGACGCACTGCCATTTTCCTCCCACTTTTGTCTTATAGGGCGAAAAAAATATGGTAGTTTAAAAGTAGATTTTCAGTGGACTGTGGTATATTAGGTGGCTTATAACAAACTCCTATTAGTATTTTATTATTGTTTTTGCCTCCATGTATTTCTACCCACAGTGTCTCCACATGTTCACTTATATCTTCCCCAAATAAATAAATAAAAAGCAATAAATATTTCATACATACTCCAAAATGGTATCAATAAGGGTCCATTCACACGTCCGCAGTGTATTGTGGATCTGCAATACACCGGCCAGCACCCCTATAGAAATGCCATGTTCAATTTTTTTCGGAAGCCGCGGACCGGAAATGCGGATGCGGACAGCAGAATTGTGGAACAGATGCGGACCAATTCTACAGACGTGTGAATAGACTGTAAAAACTACAGCTTGCCCCTTAATGAAAAGCCCCCACACAGCTCCGTAGATGGAAATATAGCAAAGTTATAGGTGTAAGAATATTATTATGGAAAGAGTATTAAGGATAAGATAAACTGTATAAATTGCTGTAATCTTACTAACCTGCACAATGTATAATTTTTACTGTACAAAAATGAAATCCATAAAACAAAGGCGCAAATGCAGTTTATCCTAATGCTTCAGCTTTAATATTTTTTCCAGCTTCCAATACATTGTATTGAATATTAAATTGTGCCTTTTTTTTTCCTCTTCCTTCCCTTTCACCTTTCCGTCCTTTCTCCTTAGATTCCATATTTCCCCACCTACGTTACATATTTTTGTTTAAAGGGCTTCTGTCCCCCCACTAAACCTTTTTTTTTTTTTTTTTTTTACTTATAATCCCTACACTGCAATTTGTGCCTACATAATCGAATTAATCATTTTGGTCCAGTAGATTTAGTTTAAAACGTGCTTTTTAAAATATGCAAATTACCTTGCTACCAGAAAGTAGGGCGGCTACTTGCTGGTTGCAGCCGCATCCTCCGATCCTAAAGACGCCCCCTCCGCATGTTGATTGACAGGGCCAGGGAACGGGATCGTTCTCTGCTGGCTCTGTTTGCATTCAAAATCTCGCACCTGCGCCGTACCTGTCTTCAATCAGCGCAGGCGCACTGAGAGGCGGCCGCTCCATCCTCAATGCGCCTGCGCCGGGTGTAGATGTGACGTTATCGGCGCAGGCGCATTGAGGATGGAGCGGCTGAGCGAGCGGCCATCTCTCAGTGCGCCTGCGCCGACTGAATACCGTTACGGCGCAGGCGCGAGCTCTTGATAGCAGACAGGGCGAGCAGAGGACGATCCCATTCCCTGGCCCTGTCAATCAACATGCGGAGGGGGCGTCTTTAGGATCGGAGGATGCGGCTGCTACCAGCAAGTAGCCGCCCTACTTGCTGGTAGCAAGGTCATTTGCATATTTTAAAAGCACGTTTTAAACAAAATCTACTGGACCAAAATGATTAATTACATTATGTAGGCACAAATCGCAGTGAAGGGATTATAAGTAAACAAACAAAAAAAACGGTTTAGTGGGGGGACAGAAGCCCTTTAAGAACATTGTTTTACATTTCGAACACTAGACATTATCTGATTGTCTGTGCCTTTTTGTTCTTCTGTTGAGTCCTGATGTTCATCTATGCAACCCCCATCCACAATGTTTTTGTCTTCCATAAAATACTATTGAAAATCTAGATAATGAATTTCCCCCAAAAAAGGTGCCATTAAAAATTACAAATTATTCCACAAAAAAAACTAGTCCTTATGCAGCTATGTGAAAGGAAAAATCAAGGCAGGGTAGAAAAATGATATAGGCAAAAATGGAAAAAGTCTACATCCGGAAGGGGTTAATAGTCAACAGGTTGCTGTGTTCTCCTCCTATTTTTGTGTTCTGACAACGTGCTCCAAGTATACCTCTAAACTGCTATCTATGAACAGTTATGTCAGACCTTTTACTTCAGACCTCTCATCCCACGGCATCAGAGACTTGACCCTCTCTTGGATCTCCTCTTACCTCACCAACAGAACCTTCAGTGTTTCACATTCATACACCAACTCCTCACCATGATGATGGACCATGTGATGATGAGCGCAGTGACGTCACCAAAGGTCCTTTTCTCCCAGGTCCTCAAAGAAGAAAGAAGACGAGCCCGGCTGCGCGAACAAGTGGATGAGGTGAGTTTAATTTTCTATATTATTTTTTTAACCCCTCCATCCCTAATTTACTTAGCATTCTGTATTAAGAATGTTATTATTTCCCCTTATAACTATGTTATAAGGGAAAATATAAAAATCTACAGAATACCTAACCCAAACCCGAACTTCATATTCAGTTTTTTCTCACACGCGTGCAAAATACATTGCACTCGCGAGGAAAAAACTGAAGAATGCAACGCAATCGCATACAATACTCACCCCACTCGCAGGCAAAATCTCAAGATTTTCCCGCGATGCACTCGCATCCTATCCGGCCCTCACACATGACGCCCGTGTGAAAGAGGCCTTAAAAAGAGTTAATCAAGAAGTTATATGTACCCCAAAAATGGTGCCTCATGCACACGGCCACATCCATTTCTGCGGTCCATAAATCCCAAATCTGCAAAACACGGATTCTGGCCATGTGCATTTTCCCTTGTGCAGGTCCTATAGCATGTTTCAAATACTTATTCTTGCCCGCAAAACAGCCAAGAATATGACACGTTCTATTTTGTTTTGAAGGGCCACAGAACAAACATACGGATGCGGCGTGCTGTCTCTTTTTTAAATTAATGGGTCCAGATCAGATGTGGACCAAAAACTATGGTTGTATGCATGAGGTCTAATCCTACAAAAAAAAGCCCTAATACAAATAGCTCGTATTATGCCACTTGGAATACGAAAAAAAATAAGCTTTGTTCTAAAGTCCCAAAATAGGGCGGTCCTGAGGGGATCAACAGAGATAATCACCCAATACAAATATGGATGAAGATATGTACTCAAGATGTCCTTTTTATATTTATTTCAGCTGTCATTGCACATACAGTCTATTTCTATATTGGATTCTATTTCAGTATGCATTATTTAGTTCTAAATATTTATTTATCTGGTATAATCTATGCGATCAGTATTTATTTATATGACTTCTCAATTACAGTTTTGATGATGATTAAATGCTTTAATGTTGATTCTTGCATGTACACCAGCTATAGTACCCCAGATAGGGTACCAGCATATCTCTGTGTAATGACCGGCAACACGCACAGGGAGGAAAACAGGGAAAGCCCTGCCCAAGGGAGAGGGAAAGGTGGTGACCCCTAACTCACCTTGCAGCTGGCACCTGCCTGCCCTGACGTCCCTAGACGGGTTCCTCACCCGTGCGGCGATCACGTGCCTAAACCCTGGCTTTCCCTGAAATGAGCCCTAGATAATGAACGGGCCGGTGGGATCGCTAGTCCTCACCACTGCACTAAGAGGGAAACACCAGGGAGAGGACAGACAAACACAGACAAACACAAACACCCAGGTGGACGGCAACAATTGTCCACAAAGGTCCAACAGGGATCCGGAGGGTAGCGTTCTAAGGCAACACTCAGAGAACGCAGCAACACAGCTCCAGTGGGTCAGAATAGATGTCCAGGCAGGAAGCTCTATATCTGGCAACCAGAGAAGTGTGAGAGGGGAATATAAGGAGGATTGGGAGTGCTGGACAAGGAACAGCTGAGAGAAGGAGCTACGGATCCCTGATTGAGCCAAAAGGGTTTGTAAAGCAAACCCAGAAAGCTACAATAAGGAAACTTCCCTATCTGACATAGAGCGTGCAGCCAACCGCTGCGACCTCCTGACCCCGGGTACAACGGAGTCAGGCGAGGCTCTTGACACCCTCGTGACACTCTGTAAGGATCAGTTGGGATTACATGTGCTCTCTCCTCAGAAAACTAGGCCTACATCCCAGAGAGTCACTATGTCTGAGAAATTTACAGAGAGAAAACCATCTCTACTACATAGAACCACAGAAAGAGAGAGAAAGAAGGAACCTAGATAGCCCAGAATCTGCATGGCTGAGCATTGGAGTCAATAAGAAAGGTATTTTCTGTTTAAGGCTGATAGAGACTTTACTGCAGTGACAGGGACATTGTTAAGACACCCTTCACACTTGTACACAGTCCTGCCCATCCGTATCGTAATCCAGTATCCCTCAGTTACTTATTACAGCCACCATTGCAAGAATAATATTGCCAGCTATAGATTCTGCAGAATGAGACTTTGGAGATATAGACGGAAGGAGTACTACAATACCTATCCTGGCCTATAGCCATACATTGCTATCTGGGAAAATCTGCACTGTGAATTTTTTGAAAATGTGCTTTTATACCGTCAGATGTACTATAACTCCCATTCTGTATCTTAGTTAATAGAGACGTTTATTTTCTACAGCTGGCCTGATTACTGAAACCAGCACCATTCCCCGGCCACTGCAACTACACCTCCTACTGTCACTGCTGGCCCTGTAAGAGATCTGAGGAGATCAGATAGACTTGCTGCACGTGAGTCTATCTGACAGGTTCTAGGTGTTTCCTTTCAGTTTGTTGTTGTGGGCGGGATCCCACCTCTGCACAGGTTCGGCTCGTTTGCTAGTTAGAGGCTCTATTTTAGTCTGCCTCTGACATCTCACCATGCGGTTGATATTTCCTTCTGGAGTTCCTGCTGGTTGTTTGTGGATCCCTTGTTAAGTTCCGCTTTTGCTCTGTGTTGTTTGTGTCAGTCTAGGTCTAAGGAAGACGCTGGCCCCTTCACTGTGGAAGGTACCGGCAGTCTCATTCCCCGTTCCCTAATTAGGTACGAGTGTATGTGTCATACTGTCAGGAGTCAGGGAGAGACTCAGGGATTGCTAGGAGGTAACCATCTCTCCCTCACTAGCTTCTAGGCCTAGACTGTTATCCTATGCGGTCTGTTTATCTGGTGTACCTGTTATCCACATTACCCCGTGACACCTACCTTGCACCCATACAACAATCATAACACTATGGGCACCCCAACTACCATCAGGCAGGAGACCCAACATCAGGGTGTGCCTCCTATAACTGCCCTGGCCCTACAGAACATTGATGTGAGGATTGCTACTGTAAATAATTATTGCAGCCAGAGCCACTACTACTCCAATCCTCTCCTCAGCTCCTACAGGGCTTGCAGTACATGTGACTAGTACGGTCAGTATGTGATTGGCTGGAGCGGCCAAATGTTGGTAAGGCTAATAAGGGATACTTCAGTGTAAACCAAGCAGATGGATGGTGGAGTCCATAACCAGGTCAGTCTGGCTAGGATGATGGGATACTGAGCAGATGATGGGAGTTACAGTAGAAATGCAAGTAGTAGGCACAGTTCTAAGGTATATAAGACAGCAGTATTCTCCCAAAGGTTGTATATAGGAGGTGGCAATGATGGTCCTCCCTGACTTTCTCTCTCTATATACACCTTGCAATCTTCCCAAACAGCCACAGGCGAGCAATTCCGTTCTCATTACCACTTTCTTCAATGCCCAATCGGTGGGGTGCAGAACCAAGATCCGATAGGCTAGTCCGTCTGAGAAGTGTGGTGGGTGCCGAAGGTAATTAACCCTTTCCACAAAATATATTGGCTAAGAGTCTCAGATTTTATTATATCAGAATGAGGGCTTAGTCCAAATTTAATGCTTGCATCTATTGTGCTAGTGCATTATTATTTGTTTTCTGTGATTTTTTTCATAAATGTAGCCATGGACATCCGCATATTTATTTATCATATCGTGCAGGATGTTTTTATCTTTTTTTCTGTGATTTTTGTTTAGTTTGTAGTATATACTCAAAGGAGTGGCACCTTAAAGTGTGAATGCGCACCTATTTTATCCTGGGAGTAGCATTCTTGTGCACTTTTGCCCTTCCTATCATACAGACCGCCTTGATGAAGGTGTGCGTACTCCTCCTCCCATTGGTGGCTTGGTGCGCACAGAGGTAACTACAAACCGGATTCCCAAAAAGTTGGGACACTAAACAAATTGTGAATAAAAACTGAATGCAATGATGTGGAGATGGCAACTGTCAATATTTTATTTCTAATAGAACGTAGATGACAGATCAAACGTTTAATCCGAGTAAATGTATCATTTTAAAGGAAAAATACGTTGATTCAAATTTTCACGGTGTCAACAATTTCCAAAAAAGTTGGGACAAGTAGCAATAAGAGGCTGGAAAAAGTAAATTTGAGCATAACGAAGAGCTGGAAGACCAATTAACACTAATTAGGTCAATTGGCAACATGATTGGGTATAAAAAGAGCTTCTCAGAGTGGTAGTGTCTCTCAGAACCCAAGATGGGTAGAGGATCACCAATTCCCACAATGTTGCGCCGAAAGATAGTGGAGCAATATCAGAAAGGTGTTACCCAGCGAAAAATTGCAAAGACTTTGCATCTATCATCATCAACTGTGCATAACATTATCCGAAGATTCAGAGAATCTGTAACAATCTCTGTGCGTAAGGGTCAAGGCCGTAAAACCATACTGGATGCCTGTGATCTTCGGGCCCTTAATCGACACTGCACCACAAACAGGAATGCTACTGTAAAGGAAATCACAGAATGGGCTCAGGCATACTTCCAGAAACCATTGTCAGTGAACACAATCCACCGTGCCATCCACCGTTGCCAGCTGAAACTCTACAGTGCAAAGAAGAAGCCATTTCTAAGCAAGATCCACAAGCTCAGGCGTTTTCACTGGGCCAGGGATCATTTAAAATGGAGTGTGGCAAAATGGAAGACTGTTCTGTGGTCAGACAAGTCACGTTTCAAAGTTATTTTTGGAAATCTGGGACGCCATGTCATCCGGACCAAAGAGGACAAGGTCAACCCAAGTTGTTATCAACGCTCAGTTCAGAATCCTGCATCTCTGATGGTATGGGGTTTCATGAGTGCGTGTGGCATGGGCAGCTTGCATGTCTGGAAAGGCACCATCAATGCAGAAAAATATATTCAGGTTCTAGAACAACATATGCTCCCATCCAGACGTCATCTCTTTCAGGGAAGACCCTACATTTTTCAACAAGATATTGCCAGACCACATTCTGCATCAATCACAACATCATGGCTGCGTAGGAGAAGGATCCGGGTACTGAAATGGCCAGTCTGCAGTCCAGATCTTTCACCTATAGAGAACATTTGGCGCATCATAAAGAGGAAGGTGCAACAAAGAAGGCCCAAGACGATTGAACAGTTAGAGGTCTGTATTAAACAAGAATGGGAGAGCATTCCTATTTCTAAACTTGAGAAACTGGTCTCCTCGGTCCCCAGACGTCTGTTGAGTGTTGTAAGAAGAAGGGGAGATGCTACACAGTGGCGAAAACGGCCTTGTCCCAACTTTTTGGGGATTTGTTGACACCATGAAATTCTGATTCAACATATTTTTCCCTTAAAATGGTACATTTTCTCAGTTTAAACTTTTGTTCCGTGATTTATGTTCTATTCTGAATAAAATATTAGAAGTTGGCACCTCCACATCATTGCATTCAGTTTTTATTCACGATTTGTATAGTGTCCCAACTTTTTTGGAATCCGGTTTGTAGGAGCAGCACACTATACGTGCAGGGTTTGCTCTCCTGAACATAGATGCACAATGGCATAGGTAGGTATAGAGTAGGACCTGCCTGACTGAGACCACCTTGGTGAGGGTAGGTGGGCACAGATGTGTTTTGATCAAAATATATTGGCTGAGAGTCATAGAATTTATTATATCAGAGTGAGGACTTAGTCTATACATCTATAGAAGTCTGTTTACATCTATTGCGTTAGTGCATTATTATTTGTTTGCTGTGATTTTTTTTAATAATTAACCCTTTCCACAAGCAGTAAAGTCTATTGCCATAAACGTGTCTTTACCTTACTGTATAACAGTCCAGCACTGCCTTTAAATGGTTCTCCACAATCTGTAAATGTCTTTTCTCATTCTTTCAGGGGTAGTCTCTCAGTTCATTTGTTCTCTGGCAGCTTTCAGTCTCAGGGATGAAGGCTCCCTGGACTAGGCCTAGTTATGAGCAGCTCACACATGCACGTCCTTTTTCTAGGCCTGCTTAGCCAAGACTCCTAATTAGGGGGGTGGGGCAAGTCCATCTCTCGCCACTTAACCAAGACTGTCAGTACGGGCAAAAATTTTTTTGTGGGGCCACATAATGGATATACGAATGCGGACAGCACACTGTGTGCTAATATGCCACAAAAAAATTACATGTGAAGGCACCCTAAGGCCACATGTACATGCTACATAGGTGTGGATTTTAATGCGAAGAATCCGCAGTGTAATATAGTACCAGTACATGAAATTTCAGTGTAGAATTTTTCCATGCAGATATTGAACTGTGTGGATTTTGGAATCCGCAACATGTCAATTATGTGACAATTATGTGTAGATTTTCACCTTTTGCGATACAAAGTATGAGATCTGGGGCAAAACCATCGAAATTCTCAACAAAATCCACAAGTAACACTCGGATTTTGGTGTTGATTTTGTGTGGCAACATGGTGAAATCCGCAGTGAAGTATGTCACATAATTGCTTGCAGAAAGTCTGCAGTGTTAGGCTACTTTCACAGGCAGGGGGAACAGCCTGCCGGATCAGTGCTAACGCTAGTCCGCCATGCCGCCGGAAGTCCGCTCCGGCCCCATTCACTATAATGGGGGCGGGCCTGGGTTTTTTGTCCGACCGCCTCTCAGCTTGTTTGCCGTGCTGCGGCCGGACCTCTGGCCCACCATTATAGTGAATGGGGCCGGAGCGGAGTTCCGGCAGCATAGTGGACTAGTGTTAGCACGGATCCGGCAGGCTGTTCCCCTGCCGGACCCTGCTGCCTCCAGTGTAAAAGTAGCCTTATATAGTACCAGCAAAGTGAATGCCTTTTTAGCAACTCTCGTCTACCTGCTGTAGAAAAAAGACGCTGTGGAAATGAACTCGTGGTGCAATTATTAAATCTGCATCTTGTCAATTGATGCTGTGGATTTTCATTGCAGATTTCACCTTTTGCAATGTAAAGAGTCAAATCCACATCAAATCAGCATTTCCACAGTGAAATCTGCAACAAAAACACAATCCATGTGTTGCTTTTTTCCCCTCTACAGATGTAGACTGCAGCTTTAAATAACCAAGGTTTTTGATGCAGGAGTAGATTCCAAATGAAGGAGAATTATAAAGGAAGGACTTAAATGTATTGTCTCACTTCAGCAAATGGCATTTATCATGTAGATAACGTTAATCCGAGTCACTTACTAATGTATTGTGATTATCTATATTACCTCCTTGCTGGCTGGATTCATTTTTCTGTCACATTATACACTGCTCGTTTCCATAGTTATGACCACCCTGCAATCCAGCAGCGGAGGCCGTGCTTGCACACTATAGGAAAAAGCACCAGCCTATGTATGGTCCCGGCCACCAGAGACGCCTGCGCTTTTCCTATGGTGTGCAAGCATGACCAATACTGATGGATTGCAGGGTGGTCGTAACCATGGAAATGAGCAGTGTATAATGTGATGGAAAAATGAATCCAGCCAGCAAAGGAGGCAATATGGACAATCACAATACATTAGTAAGTGCCTTGTATTAACATTCTCTACTTGCTATTTGCTGAAGTGACACAACCCCGTTAAGGAGGTTGGCTCTTCTTACACATTGGTGGCATATTGCTAGGATATGCCACCAATGTCAGATAGGTGCGGGTCCCACCTCTGGGACCTGCTCCTATCACTAGAATGGACCTCCCCAAGTGAACGAGGGTGCACTGCGCAAGTGCGGCCATCCTTCATTTACTTCTATGGGAGTGCCGAAATAAAGGTAAATGGAGAGGCGGCCACGTTTCTGCTGTGCACTCTCCATTCACTTCTATGGGAGTTCCAGAAATAGCCAAGCTCACTTTCTAGGCTCTTTTTGGAATTCCCATAGAAGTGAATGGAGACCACTCCTCACATGCGCTGCGCTGTCCTCCATTTTGAGCATGCCTTTCTAGAAACAGATGCGGGTCCCAGTGGTAGGACCCTCACGTATCTGACATTGGTGGGATATCTTAGCAATATGCCACTTATGAGCGAGATGAGCCAACCCTTTTAAACTTCTCCTTCTCTGCTGTATGTGAAACCACCCTCATTATGCTAAGCGTTTCATTTGTTCCTTGCACAAAATGGATAGAGAGCAGCTGCCATATGGGATCCTCATACACATGCAGTAATGCCATCCACAAATTACATTTATTTTCCATATTGGTTATACCCATCACAACAATATGTGAAGCCTGACACTGTGAGGTTTCTTCTGACACGCTCGGGCAGGCTTACCCTCCCCTGCTACCAGTAACTCCCATTATAAGCTGGATGCCTTACCGGCGAAGTATCCTGAAAATGTGCAGTGAGATACTTCTATAGTTGTAGTAATAATGCGGCTGCTATCTGTGAACAGGAAATATTCATTCCCCATATGAATGCATTGTCTGCAGGGCGAGTCACTGTACTCTGCAAGGCTCCACAAGTTCATATCAGCATAAACACTGAATATACAAAAACTTACCATGCTGGAAAAATACAATACAACGTCTGAGAACAAAAAAAAAAAAGCTGTCAATTCATGCATGTCACTTTCCTACCTGGTCTCTGATCTTCTCAACTCTATTATTCTATTTTTCTTCACCCTTTTTCAAAGGAACTTCAACATTTCCTGTTTCCTCTCAATTTATCTGTGAACTTTTTCTCATCAGGAGATACACTGAAGTGTGTACTTAGGAAGTGATGTAACCCAGCCTGGGCTTGTCGAAGCAGCTACTTGAGAAAGAAAAAATCTCATACCAGCACCTGGATGACACGCTGGTTAGGACTCCTTGTGGATGGCATTTTTTCCTACGCATTTCACAGCACACTCATGCTTTATTGCTCCCTTTTTTTCCATGGGAAATACTCACTGACCTATGTAAATAAATAGCTTCTGTAATACAGCAATGCTCAGTGGTCCCTCAAGTTACAACATTAATTAGTTCTGGGACTACCATTGTAAAATGGAATCATTGTAACTTGAGGCTACAACTCTGTGGAAAGCTGGTAATTGGTTCCAAAGTCCATAAATTAGATCCTAAAATAAGAAAAAACAGACGTTTTAAGAAAAATTAGACAGACAAGACAGATAAAGCAAGTCCTTACGTAAAACAGTCAGGAATAGAATCTGGGGGCCCTAAATCACTTTCCATTAAGAGAGGGCAGGAGCTTCTTCAGGGTCTTGCATAGCACAATGTGTACCGGAAAAATAAAATGAAGCCGCAGCTCACCTCATGCACAGGTAGTACAGAACATGTAGTACCGCACTGTACTGTAAAGAGGAGCTACTAGACAACCAGTACAATTGTTTTACTAGTGAAATCTTGAGGGATCTCTGCATTAGACTTAGAAGAAAGAATATAAGTGCTGTAAAGATACATTCTGAAAATGAAAAAAGCTAAATCTGCTGAGCAAACTTAAGTAAAAAAAATAAAAAAAGAAGCTAAATCTATTTCTTTTAGGTTCTGTTAAAGGCATTTTCTGATGTTTACTATTGATGAAGCTTCCTCAGGATAGGCCATCAATACTTGATCTGTGGTGGCCTGACACCCAGCATCCCGCTTATCAGCAGTCTCCAGTGAGTGATGGGGCCTTCTCGCAGCTTAGCTAGCACAGTGCCATCCATAAGAACTTATGCACAAAAGCGTGGTTTGGTTCCGTATCCGAGCTGCATTTTTTTTTGAAGATCCGATGTGTACCTTTTCGCTTAAATGGGGCCGCAAAAAGGTGCAGACAGCACTCTGCATGTATTGTCTAAAAGCTGACATTCCAAGCTTTCAGACAATAGCAGAATGACATAAATCTGTTCAGTACAGGGGAAGATATCAATTATAGAAATCGGGATGCTGTGAATAAAGCTGAAAGTAAAAGCAGATTTTACCCGCGATTATTCCTGACTCTATTTCTAACCGTGATTTCTCCTCTGTTGCTTGGACTAGTCATTCTGGTCTTGTATGAAAGCCCGGACTGTCAGCTTTCAAACAAGACCAGTTGCATATTTCTAGCTGCTACCATTGAGAAGATATCGCCATCTAAAGCAGCCCTCCCCCCTCCACTTTCTGCCTCAGCCCAGCTCCAGGCTGTCAGAGCTGAGCTCCTCCTCCCAGAGCTTATCCGTCTCGTGTTATAATACTGAGAAGACAGACTGCACATGGCAATGCTGTGAGATGAGAGCTGCTGAATAGGAAAGTAGCATGCATTTGTATACAGCAGGGTGTACTATGCCATTAGGGAATAAAAAATAAAAAAGGCAGTTACACTTTAAAGGGCTGGTCGTCGGAGGTGCGAGGAGTCAGACCCGCACAAATGAGACCAATATATAGTATAGGTCATTAACGTTAAACACGAGTAAAACCTCTTTAACACAGCCGCAGTCTTTGTTGGGGGTTGTCACTTGTGACAGCAAGATTAGAAGAGCATACAGGCTTATTCTAGCCTTCAAAACGAAGCAAACCTTGACAGAATCGTTACCAAGGCACATACTTTGAACTATTTATAGTATGATTAATGGATGTTGAGGGTCGCTTCAAACAAGCACCCACAAGCATTTTTTTTTAGTAAGGTTTTAATATTTTATTTAAGAAATAGCTACAAAAAAATATTACTCTGCCATCATACATCCCAACCCACAAGGAGAGGAGAGGGAGAGAGGAGGAAAAAAAAACATCCTCAAGCTTTGATGCTATAAATCTGGTCTCCACGCCTTCTAGGGAGGCTCACCTGACAGGGCTCCTTCACTATGCATTAGACTGTATCTCACCCTTCCGAGGACTACACCACTACCACCACCATTGCAATGAAAATGTCCAAATAAACAAAACCAAAGACTGGAGGCTGTATACATTTTGTTACACGCATGCAAATGTGTATATATACAGTGCCTTGAAAAAGTATTCATACCCCTTGAACTTTTCCACATTTTATCACATTACACTGTCTTAAATGTATTTTATCGAGATTTTCTGTGATAGACCAACACAAAGTAGCAAGTATGTGTGATGTGAAAAGAAAATAATGCATGGTTTCCAAAATGTTTGATAAATAAAAACCTGAAAAGTGTGGCGTCCATTTGTATTCAGCCCCCCTAAGTCAATACTTTAAAGGATCATCTTTCGCTGCAATTAGAGCTGCAAGTCTTTTGGGGTATGTGTCACACCTGTGACAGGTGTTAGAAGGTGTCACGGAAGGTGTACAGAAAACTAGAAGACACAAAATGAAGATCCGACTGACTGGATCCAAAACTAGGGAACCAAAGGGTAAGCCCTGCATCAGACCTGGCTTTCTCCCTTACTGCTCAGCCTATGCAAAAATCTCTATGGTAGATGATTGCATACCCTCGTTCCTCGACTGTATGACACCTGAACACCCTATAATAGTGAGGGGAAACGACCACCGGCTCCCTACACTTGATACGGAGGGAGTCAGGGTCACCTGGGATCCAGTAAACAGGAAAACACAAATGAATGAACAAAACGTATCTGCAGAAGACTCAGTAGTAGCATCCAGCATGCACACACTCCAGGAAGTTGTATAAACCGCAAAGTGATGCAGTATGGGAAGGGATTTAAAGGGATGCAATCAGTGCAACTACATGACAGCTGAGAGAGGCTAACGAGATGAGAAAACGAAAGCAAAACAAAAGGAACCTCAAGCAGGAGGTTCTGAAGAACGTCTGTCAGAGCTTCTCAGATGTCTGGTGGTGACAGAAGGTCTGAAAGACTGACTGCACATGAGTGATCTGACAGCCTCTTTTGGTTTCACTTTGTCTGTGTTTTGCTGGTATGTCCACACCTACTGTTCAGGTGTGGATCATGTGACCTTTACCTCTCCCTATTTAGTCTGACTTTACCTATCACTCCTTGCTCTGGATAGCTTCATTTGGTTTTGGAAGAGCTGGAGTGTGGTTCTTGTTGAAGTCCTGTTCATCCATCATCCTCAGAAGTTAAGTGTTCTGCTTATTGTTTTTTGTTCCCCCCCCCCCCCCCCCCGGTTGTTTACTAGGCCTCAGCAAGATGCTGGTTCCTTCACCAGGGAAGGAACGGGTTGTCTTTCCCCTGTCATTACCTTCAGGGCATCCAAAGGGTTACCGGGGTTTTTCATGTTCCCTAGTGGTGAGGCCTAGTGTCTTTCCTCTTCCTTCTTATTGTCTTTTGGTGTTCTCCCCTACTACTTCCGTGACATTATCCAGAGCCTATACCGATATTTTTTGTTCTGATCTGTGCAGCTATGGATACTATGTTTGCACTGGTCGAACAGCTGCAGAATCTGATTTTGGAGGTAGCAGACCTCCGCGCAACGGTCTTGCAGATTCAGAGTACACAGACTGCTGGTTGCGGTGGTGGGTCCAAGGCCTGCCCTGAACCCAAGGTGGTTCTCCCAGACAGGTTTTCTGGGGGTAGTGACAATTTTATCCGGTTCAAGGAGTCATGTAAATTATACTTTAGGCTGCATCCATACTCTTCTGGGGATGAGTGTCAACGTGTGGGTATGATTATTTTGTTGCTTAAAGAGGACGCCCAATCTTGGGCTTTTTCTCTGCCGGCCGAATCACCATCCCTCCGGTTGGTAGATCAATTCTTTAGAGCCTTGGGTCTTATCTACGATGACCCAAATCGGATCATTCAGTCCGAGACCAAGTTACGGGGTTTGCGGCAGGGAGAATGTTCCACAGAGACCTATTGCTCTAAATTTAGGAGATGGGCTACTGATACAGAGTGGAACGATCCTGCTTTCTGTAGCCAATTCTGTCAGGGTCTCTCTGAGAGACTGCAGGACACGTTGGCTTTTCATAAAAATCCTGAGTCATTGGAAACAGCTATGTCCCTTGCTGTATGTCTTGTTAGACGCCTGAGGGAGAGATCTAGGGGTCCTCACCTTCAGGACGTACTGTCCAACAAGTGTATTGCTTCCTTTGACACTTATGGTGGAGAGACACTGGTGGTTGCGCCTTGTAATGAGCCTATGCAGTAAGGAGAAGCTACTCCTGGAACTACAGGCAAAAGCTTTGGTCATGTGAATGGAGTCTGCTTTTGTTGTGGCAAGAAGGGACATTTTGTGAATATTTGTCCATACTTGCAGCATCAAGGTGTAAACAAAAAGAAAAGGACGTTTAATCCCCAAATTACTAATGGTGGTGTGGGTGGGGAGCAAGAAAACCTACTTTTGTCTTTTACTGGTAGTACCCGTTTTCTCCTGTCTGCCGAGGTGGCGCTAGAGTCTAAAACTGCGAAAATTGAAGCATTTATCGACAGTGGGGTTAACTTGATTGATGAACAGTTTGTTCACATTCACGGGTTGACTACTAATGCATTAGAGAATAGTATTTCTGTCTTTGGTATTGACTCAGCACCTCTTACCCAAAATTGCCTGTCGCAGGTAGTGAATGATATTCATTTAAGAGTGGGTGATTTTCATCAGGAATCTATCTCCTGTTATGTGTTGGAGGGTCTGCCTGCTCCGTTGGTGTTGGGTCTACCATGGTTAAGCAAACATAACCCTAACATTGTGGTTGTAGAGAAAGGTTTAGAGTTGCACTGCAAAATATGTCACCCCTCTTCTTAGCAACAAATCGTCAGCCGGGGTACTGGGCAGGTATACTTGCGCTGTGAGCGATACCGGCGGTGCTCTGTCCCACATGTAACCAGGCAGTTATGGCTTCAATAGTGTTGTACAAATAATAGACAAAAGGGCGGCACTCACCGAAATGCGCTGAAACAGATTAATTTATTCCTGGTAGAGAGCGGACAACATACAAAGGTGCTCCAGCGTTGAGGCGACGGCCGTTTCTCACCTCAGTGCTTCGTCTGGCCCATAATCAGGTGAAGCAATTCACCTGTTCTTAAAGAGACTCAAGCTGTGACGCGACTTTTTCCGCGCCCACCAGGTAGCGCGTCCTAGCGGCGCTCACCTGTGTGCGTCGGGGAAAGATCACGTCACAGTGAAAGATAAACAATAAAACCAACATATAAAACAGTACCATAAACAACATAATTATTTTTGCAGCACAGTACTGAGAGGGCCGGGACACCTATAAGAATACCCCCATATCAATTTTATCGTTGAGACCCAAAGGTCCCAATTGCACCCGTCCGTAGGATCCACTTACTCTCTCGCCTAAGGAGATGCCTGTGTCTATCTCCCCCTTGTGGTGAACTACGCACCACCTCTATACCGGCGAAACTAATATTAAGGTGATTACCTGTGTGTTCCTGCCTCACATGTTCTATCAGTCGCATGCAGCCCTTGCCTGTGGTAAGTGAGTTTATATGCTCTCTGATTCTCTCCTGGAGGGTCCTTATCGTCTTGCCTATGTAAAACCTACCGCATATACACTTAATGAGGTAGACCACAAATTTGCTTTTACAGGTAATGAGGGTATTCTCCAGGACACCTTTTTTCTTTTGTATCCCTGTTTTTTGTATAATTTTCCCCTTGCTCCTCCCCCTTCTTGTGTGCTTCCCAAAGGGGACTGGCCAGCTTGGCTGGCACTCATTTCTGCTTGCCCCTGCGCCAACATATCATCAGAATGACTCTAGTCTGAATCAGTGGTCCAATAGTCACTCCTTCTTTTCAGTGGTTGCCTGCCTTTTTTGGGGGCGGTTCTTGGGGTTCCAATTAAAGACCTTGTCTCCATCGAAAAACCCTCAATGGAACATACTCAGGTTTGGAGGAATTGAACATAAGGTCAATACCCTCATCACCTGTAAAAGCAAATTTGTGGTCTACCTCATTAAGTGTATATGCAGTAGATTTTACATAGGCAACACGATAAGGACCCTCCAGGAGAGAATCAGAGAGCATATAAACTCACTTACCACAGGCAGGGGCTGCATGCGATTGATAGAACATGTGAGGGAGGAACACGCAGGTAATCACCTCAATCTTAGTTTTGCCGGTATAGAGGTGGTGCATAGTTCACCACAAGGAGTAGATAGACACAGGGATCTCCTTAGGCGAGAGAGTAAGTGCATCCTACGGACGGGTGCAATGGGACCTTTGGGTCTCAACGATAAAATTGATATGGGGGTATTCTTGTAGGTGTCCCGGTCCTTTCAGCACTGTGTTGCAAAAATAATTATGTTGTTTATGGTACTGTTTTATATGTTGGTTTTATTGTTTATCTTTCACTGTGACGTGATCTTTCCCCGACGCACACAGGTGAGCGCCGCTAGGATGCGCTACCTGGTGGGCGCGAAAAAAGTCGCGTCACAGCTTTGAGTCTCTAAGAACAGGTGAATTGCTTCACCTGATTATGGGCCAGACGAAGCACTGAGGTGCGAAATGGCCGTCACCTTAACTCAGCTGGAGCACCTTTGTATGTTGTCCACTCTCTACCAGGAATAAAAGAATCTGTTTCAGCGCATTGTGGTGAGTGCCGTCCTTTTGTCTATTATTTGTATAACCCTAACATTGACTGGCAAGCGAGACAGATTCTCGATTGGAGTAATTTTTGCATGGACAACTGTCTTAATGCATCGTACTCTATGGTTACCAATAAAACTGTTCCCTCGTTCATTTCAGAATTTTTCTGATGTGTTCTCTGAGAGTGGTAATCAGGAGTTGCCTCTGCACCGGAAGTATGACTGTCCCGTCAATCTTATTCCTGGAGCTAAATTTCCCAAATTTTGGTTGTATAGTCTTTCGGAACCCGAAAGAAAGGCTATGCGAGAGTATATCACCAAGAGTTTGACAAAGGGACATATTAGACCATTCAAGTCCCCAGTGGCTGCTGGATTTTTCTTTGTAAAGAAAAAGGATGGTACCCTGGGGCCATGTCTGGACTTCCGTGAGTTCAATCGTATTACTGTCCGTGATCCTTACCCCCTTCCCTTGATTCTGGGTTTGTTTAGTCAGATTGTCGGTGCCAAGGGGTTCTCTAAATTGAATCTATGGGGGGCATATAATCTGGTAAGGATCAAGGAGGGGGATGAGTGGAAGACCGCATTTAATACCCCTGAGGGTCATTTTGAAAACCTGGTCATGCCCTTTGGGTTAACCAATGCTCCTGCGGTTTATCAACACATTGTCAATGACATCTTTCATCATCTGGTGGAGAGGTTTGTAGTTGTATAAATTGATGACATACTAATTTATTCGCCTAATATGGAGACTCATCAGGATCATGTGAGACAGGTGTTACAGATCCTAAGAGAGAATAAGTTGTATGCTAAGATGGAAAAGTGTGTATTTGCTGTACAGGAAGTGCAATTTCTGAGTTACCTGCTCTCATCCTCAGGTATTCGTATGGATCCCGAGAAGCTCCGTGCCGTGTTGGACTGGGATCGACCCGAAAATCTGAAGGCGCTTATGCGGTTTTTGGGCTTTACCAACTACTACCGTAAATTTATCTTGAACTATTCAACGGTGTTTAAACCTTTAACAGACATGACTAGGAAGGGTGCTGATATTTCTATCTGGTCAGATGCGGCATTACAGCCCTTTTCTGCTGTGAAGAATGTTTTGCTTCGGCCCCTATTCTGGTGCAACTGAACGTGTCTCAGCCATTTTTTGTTGAGGTTGACGCATCCGAGGTAGGGGTAGAAGCAATCTTGTCACAGGGTCCTTCACCCAGTAAATGGCGCCCATGTGCATTTTTCTCTAAAAAAAACTCTTGACTGCTGAAAGGAATTATGATGTGGAGAATAAGGAATTGCTGGCCATTAAGTTGGCGTCCTTCCAGACGTATTACCAGTTATTGTGAGACACAGCGTATGGCCTGGGATCCGGAAAGTGCTATTATAGCCCTGCGGAGGTACATGGCTGTCCATTGAGGTGTTGCCCTTTGCTACTCTGTATATCCTTTTCCAGCTTGCCTTTTTTTTTCTTCCATATTTTTTATATATTATAATAAAGTTGATATTATTTTTGATAATTAGTTCCACTGGCCTTTTTTTTATTATGACATTGTGTGTTGCCCCAGGTGGTGTGTTGTGCTGTCAGCGGTAGACAGAGAGGTTTTGTAGGTTTATAAGCGTGCAGCTGACAGGTGACGTATGATTGGTCCGGACCTGAGAGAGGGTGATTCTGTGTGGTTGTCTACAAGAAACATTAAACTTAAAGGGAACCTGTCATGTGGATATTTGATTATAATCTAACTCAGGCATGCTCAACCTGCGGCCCTCCAGCTGTTGCAAAACTACAACTCCCAGCATGCCTGAACAGCCTACAGCTAGCAGCCTACAGCAGGGCATTGTGGGAGTTGTAGTTTTACAACAGCTGGAGGGCTGCAGGTTGAGTATGCCTGATCTAACTAATTATATACAATCATTAACTACTAAAAAGTGCCTTAGATGTATTCACTTACTGGTGTGACAGATGGTTACCTCATAATATACACACAAAGATGCCTCATGCCGCATACTAATGAGCTGATTTGAGTCCGGCGTGATGTCATTGAGTCCAGCGTATATTTAATTCAGAGCTATAGCCACTCCCCTGCCCACCTGCTGCTGATTCATATGGAAAAAAACTGTCATTCAGCAGCAGGTGGGCGGGGAGAGTCAGGAGCTCATGAATATTCATGACTCATCATTATCAGCTGGAGCTTTTCAATACAAGATGTTGGCAGATTGACTGGGTCAATTAAAGAAAGTGACCCAGCATTTTGCTAAGAGAATCAGTCACTTATTTATGTTGCCCTTAGTTATGACACCATAAAACTGGTGACAGGTTCCCTTTAAGGTACCTTCTTGGAAGTTGGGCCCAAAATGTATTGGTCCATATAAGATCATTGCCATTGTTAACCCTGTAGCCTTCCATCTTGAACTTCCTCAGGCTTTAAAGATCCATAACATATTTCATAAATTGTTGATAAAGAAATGTGTCGAACCTGTTGAGTCATCCTCCTTACCTCCAGCTCCTGTCATGGTGGACGGCAATTTAGAATTTCATATCAGCAGGATTGTTGACTCCCGAGTTCTCTGGAGACCCCTCCAGTATCTCGTCATTGGAGAGGGTATGGACCAGAGGAGAGGATGTGGGTTCCAGCGACCGATGTTAATGCTAGTCGTCTGGTGAAAGCATTCCACAGAGCTCATCCTGATAAGGTCGGTCCTGGGTGCCCAGAGGTCACCCATAGAAGGGGGGTTACTGTCACACCTGTGAAAGGTGCTAGAAGGTCTGAAAGACTGACTGCACATTTGTGATCTGACAGACTCATTTGGTTTCACTTTGTGTGTTGCTGGTATGTCCACACCTCCTGTTCAGGTGTGCATCATGTGACCTTTACCTCTCCCTATTTAGTCTGACTTTACCCATCACTCCTTGCTTGGGATTCATTTGGTTTTGGAAGAGCTGGTGTGTGGTTCTTGTTGAAGTCCTGTTCATCCATCATCCTCAAAAGTTAAGTGTTCAGCTTGTTGCATTTTGTATTCCCCCCTCTCGCTGGTTGTTTACTAGGCCTCAGCGAGACACTGGTTCCTTCACCAGGAAAGGAACAGGTTGTCTCTGCCCTGTCATTCCCTTTAGGTCATCCGAAGGGTTACCAGGGTTTTCCAGGTTCCTGTGTATGGGCATCTCTACCATCAAGAGGTGCCCATACGGATAGGAGTTAGGGCCAGGAGCAGGGTTTTATAGGTGGTAACCCTTTTCCTTCCTTAGCGGTGAGGCCTAGTGTCTTTCCTCTTCCTTCTTGTTGTCTTTTGGTGTTCTCCCCTACTACATCCGTGACAGTATGTCTTTACCAGCTTTACCATCTAGAGGCTGAAATTTTTGCCTATTCTTCTTTGGAAAATAGCTCAAGCTCAGTCAGATTGGATGGAGAGTGTCTGTGAACAGCAATTTTCAAGTCTTGCCACAGATTCTCAATGAGATTTAGGTGCCGTCTCCGGTCCCTCTTCCTGCTCTCTGCTGCTATGTCTATGATCAGCTGTATGAAGAGAAGGCACGTGACGTCTCCTGTCTCTCTTACTGCTTGCCATATACATAGCAGCAGCAAGCAGGAAGAAAGACAGGAAACGGCACACCCGCCAATCTGATATTGATGACCTATCCTGAGAATAGGTCATCAATATTAAAAGCCTGGAAAACCCCTTTAAGTTTTGCAGGTGTTCTTTATTCATTTTCCAGTAGAATGTCATGTGTTACATATGTGCTATCTGGGCCTGACCCTACTGGGGAAAACACCAGCTACAGTACCATAATAGGGTTATTCACCTTTGTAGACCTTTTCTACAGACCCCACATTACCATCTTGGGTCTGGCCATGATCTGGGGTGAAAAACGCCTTTAAAATGATAAGGCACAAGGAGGGTGGAATGCCCTGTGTGCACAAGCCCTGGACATAGCTCAGCATTGAAGAGAACTATCACAGGCAGCATGTAACAGCGTATTTCCACTCTGGAGGTGTCATACTGCCCTGTGCAGAATGTGATGGACAGAGGGGAAATCACACTGTGACTGTATTGCATGCTGCACTGTAATGTAGGTGTCTATTGCACTGAACTATAGATGTACTGTATGGGCACACTGGTGAATGAGTTAGCTGCCTGGATTACATGGCACTGGCTGGGCTAAGTGATAAGGTTAGCATGAAGATAACTCTGGTATCCCAATGCTAGCTGCACAGCTCCATAGGGGATAAATAAGAGGGCAGGTATGACTTGCAGAAAAATCAGGATGGAGAGACCCAAAGGAGGCTGGGATTGCAGAGAAGCTGCGGTTTCCTGCAAACAACTAGCTCGAAGTACAGGTGAGTTCAATTTTAGAATGCAGATAAGGCCACGGAGCAGCTGAGCATCGCAGTGGAGAGGGAGAGACTGCAGCATGGGTTGCTGACTTGCACTTCCAAATTCCTGCATTTTGAAGCAGCTACAGACTGTGGAAAAGCCACAGACCACAAAGACCAGCCAGTCTACCGCAGTGTGCAAACGCTATCTTCATTGCTGTCAAGCAGCTGCAAATTCAGAGTGTTATTTCCCAGGGAAGTTGAGTGTGCAGCATGCCAGGGCTCCCTAAGAATGATGTGGGCGTGAGCATACTAGTGATAAGGTGACGAGGATAGTAGTACTCGCGATTTAGTCCCTTGGGGTCGGCAGTGCAGTGGATGGGAAGACAGCACAAAATCCTCCGGGGCACTCTCTGTTGCAGGGAACACCAGCCAGATGTTGGTTGAGGTGCCCTTGATGGTAATTGGTGTTAGGTGCTTTGGTGGCTGGGCCCCTGTGTTCGTGACGCCAGCACCGTTAGGTGCAAATGTTGAGAGTAGTAGTGGTAAGAATGAGGAGTCGGTAATTTTAAACCAGTTGAACATTTACTGACAATCAATAGTCTCTGGAAAGTTGGTACAGTTCATCAATGGAAAGCATTTTGCATAGCATAAGTAATAATAAGTTGACTTGTGATCCTATTATCAGGCAATGGCAGTTGTCAATAGGGGGATTCTTCTAATGCTGATACTTTACAGGCAAGTATCCCGGTGGTAATCCTAAATTCACTCTTTACAGCACTCTGGCACTAAAGATGCTGATATATATGTAGTTACTATGAGCTATCCTTTAAGGGCGATCTCCCTTGTGGCAGGCAAACATATCTGCCTCATTATTTGGCAGGATACTCTTATAAATAGGATTTTCCACTATGACCCGGAAGGTTTAGTTAGTGAATAAGGACAATTATGGCCTTTATTCATCTAGTTGTGTCCAGGCACTCAGAAAGCTACTCCTGGTCACTTGTGCTGATAAGGTCCATAAGCTATAGGTAGCTGTTACCCTCACTAGTCTCTCTGCATCTTGGTGACTCACTGTCTGGTGCTTGGTTTCTCTAGGCTTGATCAGGGGCCCAGAGGAAACAAACACAGCTACATGGTGACTTTGGCCTGTCTCTCTCCTCCATGAACTTGCTTCTTCTTAACAGGGGCGTAACTAGAAGTGACAGGGCCTACAGCAAATTTTTGTATGGGGCTCCCTCCCCCCCCAAGAAAACTACTGATCGTTACAAAAAAACAAGCCCTCACATAGACCGAAATATAGAAAAGTAATTTTTTAAAGTAATTAAACCAAATAAAAACTATACAAGTTTTGTATCGTATTGAGCCGCAGAATAAAGACGTCATTTTTAGTGAACGCCATGATGTCAAAACCTCAAAAACCTTCGCGTAATTGTGTGTGTTTTTTATTTTATTTTTATAACCCACAAAGAATTTATTTTTTTCTGCTTTCTGATACAAGACATGGTAAATTAAGTGGCAACATTTAAAAAATGCATCTTGTCCCACACAAAATAAGCCCTCATATGACTATGTGAATGGAAAAATAAAAAGATTATGGCTAATGTAAAAATGAAAATGGGCCCGGTCTTTAAGGGGTAAAAGTTATCAAACTACAATGTTTTATATTGCTTGCTCTTTTTAAGAGCATCAGGGTTTTTGCACATTTTACATGCACAACTCTGCTACATTCGCACACACACAGCTTTGGGTGGCACATTATATATCACTCTGTTGCACATTTTACATACACAGCTCTGCTACACACATAGCTCTGAGTGGCACATTATATATCACTGTGTTGCACATTTTACATACACAGCTCTGCTACACACACAGCTCTGAGTGGCACATTATACATACACAGCTCTGCTACACACACAGCTCTGAGTGGCACATTATATATCACTGTGTTGCACATTTTACATACACAGCCCTGCTACACACACAGCTCTGAGTGGCACATTATATATCACTGTGCTGCACATTTTACATACACAGCTCTGCTACACACGCAGCTCTGAGTGGCACATTATATATCACTGTGTTGCATATTTTACATACACAGCTCTGCTACACACACAGCTCTGAGTGGCACATTATATATCACTGTGTTACACATTTTACATACACAGCTGTGCTGTGCACATTATACATTTCTCTGTCGCATACAGCTCTGCTACATACACCACACACACTACTGTGCTGGATTCACACTATACACCTATCCAGGGCCGGTGCAAGGATTTTTGTCAACACAAGCGAATATACACCATCATTTCACATTTCTGCCCCTCATGATTCATATCCATTTCTTGCCCCCCCATCATTTCACATTTCTGCCCCTCTTGATTTATATCCATTTCTTGCCCCCAATCATTTCACATTTCTGCCCCTCATGATTCATGTCCATTTCTTGCCCCCCCATCATTTCGCATTTCTGCCTCTCATGATTCATGTCCATTCTGCCCCCCCATGTGCCAATATCATAGTGCCATCCTCTCCCCCTGCCCCCTGAATGTGCCTCTCTCCTCCCCCATCCATGTGCCAGTATCATGGCGCCAATAGCCCCCCCCCCTCCCCCGTGGCAGTAAAGTGACAGTCCAGTATTTAAAATAAAAAATAAAAAACACTTTTCTACTTACCTCCATGTCAGCGATGCGATGCAGGGCAGGCCTCTTCTTCTACTGTAGATAACTTTGATACCTAGTGTACAACCATATACATGACAGTTGCCCCAACACACCCAGCTCTGCTACATCCATACACAGTATGCTGGGGCAGCTGTCATGTGTATGGTATTACAGCTCTAATAGCTGTGTGGTTAAATGCCTTGCCTCTGATGTGTAAAGGTTGCGAGTTCAAATCCCAGGAGAAAATTTTCTGAAAGACATGCTAAGGACCCTTTCACACTTGCGTTGTCCGGATCCGGCGTGTCCTTTACTTGCCGGAGGTACACGTCGGATCCGTCTTCAAAATGCTTTCAGTGTTACTATGGCAGCCAGGACGCTATTAAAGTCCTGGTTGCCATAGTAGGAGCGGGGAGCTGGGGAGCGGCATACTTACAGTCCGTGCATCTCCCGGGGCGCTCCAGAATGACGTCAGAGCGCCCCATGCGCATGGATGACATGTACATGCGATCACGTCATCCATGCGCCTGGGGCGCCCTGATGTCACTCTGGAGCGCCCCGGGAGCCGCACGGACTGTAAGTATGCTGCTCCCCCGCTCCCCGCTACACTTTACCATGGCTGCCAGGACTTTAGCGTCCCGGCAGCCATGGTAACCATTCAGAAAAAGCTAAACTTCGTATCCGGCAATGCGCCGAAACGACGTTTAGCTTAAGGCCGGATCCGGATCAATGCCTTTCAATGGGCATTCATTCCGGATCCGGCCTTGCGGCAAGTGTTCAGGATTTTTGGCCGGAGCAAAAAGTACTGCATGCTGCGGTATTTTCTCCGGCTAAAAAACGTTCCGTTCCGGAACGGAAGACATCCTGATGCATCCTGAACGGATTTCTCTCCATTCAGAATGCATTAGGATAATCCTGATCAGGATTGTTCCGGCATAGAGCCCCGACGACGGAACTCTATGCCGGAACCGGCCAACGCAAGTGTGAAAGGGCCCTAAATGAGATTTAAATACACCAGGGTCTCGTAGCTCAGAGTCAGCCTGTCAGCTGTGCAGGGATAGACAGGGCCGGGTGCCGAAGCAGCCGCTTCCCTGGTAGTTACACCACTGCTTCTTACTCTGTCTACATTCTAATCTGCCTTTTTTTCAGCTAGACACCCCCCTCCACACTATATATATATATATATATATATATATATATATCCTATGTGGCGCCAGCACCACCTAGGGGCGAATGGATGTAATTACATTGCCAGACAGAAAATAGGAAATACCATTACAAATAATATACATTACAATTCAATACATATACAGTACAGACCAAAAGTTTGGACACACCTTCTCATTCAAAGAGTTTTCTTTATTTTCATGACTATAAAAATTTTTAGATTCACACTGAGGGCATCAAAACTATGAATTAACACGTGTGGAATTATATACATAACAAAAAAGTGTAAATCAACTGAAAATATGTCATATTCTAGGTTCTTCAAAGTAGCCACCTTTTGCTTTGATTACTGTTTTGCACACTCTTGGCATTCTCTTGATGAGCTTCAAGAGGTAGTCACCTGAAATGGTCTTCCAACAGTCTTAAAGGAGTTCCCAGAGATGCTTAGCACTTGTTGGTCCTTTTGCCTTCACTCTGCGGTCCAGCTCACCCCAAACCATCTCGATTGGGTTCAGGTCCGGTGACTGTGGAGGCCAGGTCATCTGGCGCAGCACCCCATTACTCTCCTTCATGGTTAAATAGCCCTTACACAGCCTGGAGGTGTGTTTGGGGTCATTGTCCTGTTGAAAAATAAATGATGGTCCAACTAAACGCAAACCGGATGGAATAGCATGCCGCTGCAAGATGCTGTGGTAGCCATGCTGGTTCAGTATGCCTTCAATTTTGAATAAATTCCCAACAGTGTCACCAGCAAAGCACCCCCACACCATCACACCTCCTTCTCCATGCTTCATGGTGGGAACCAGGCATGTAGAGTCCATCCGTTCACCTTTTCTACGTCGCACAAAGACACGGTGGTTGGAACCAAAGATCTCAAATTTGGACTCATCAGACCAAAGCACAGATTTCCACTGGTCTAATGTCCATTCCTTGTGTTCTTTAGCCCAAACAAGTCTCTTCTGCTTGTTGCCTGTCCTTAGCAGTGGTTTCCTAGCAGATATTCTACCATGAAGGCCTGATTCACACAGTCTCCTCTTAACAGTTGTTCTAGAGATGTGTCTGCTGCTAGAACTCTGTGTGGCATTGACCTGGTCTCTAATCTGAGCTGCTGTTAACCTGCGATTTCTGAGGCTGGTGACTCGGATGAACTTATCCTCCGCAGCAGAGGTGACTCTTGGTCTTCCTTACCTGGGGCGGTCCGCATGTGAGCCAGTTTCTTTGTAGCGCTTGATGGTTTTTGTGACTGCACTTGGGGACACTTTCAAAGTTTTCCCAATTTTTCGGACTGACTAACCTTCATTTCTTAAAGTAATGATGGCCACTTGTTTTTCTTTACTTAGCTGCTTTTTTCTTGCCATAATACAAATTCTAACAGTCTATTCAGTAGGACTATCAGCTGTGTATCCACCTGACTTCTCCACAACGCAACTGATGGTCCCAACCCCATTTATAAGGCAAGAAATCCCACTTATTAAACCTGACAGGGCACACCTGTGAAGTGACAACCATTTCAGGTGACTACCTCTTGAAGCTCATCAAGAGAATGCCAAGAGTGTGCAAAGCAGTAATCAAAGCAAAAGGTGGCTACTTTGAAGAACCTAGAATATGACATATTTTCAGTTGTTTCACACTTTTTTGTTATGTATATAATTCCACATGTGTTAATTCATAGTTTTGATGCCTTCAGTGTGAATCTACAATTTTCATAGTCATGAAAATAAAGAAAACTCTTTGAATGAGAAGGTGTATCCAAACTTTTGGTCTGTACTGTACATATTCAGATGTTTGAAGTGTCCCATTTACACTCATATGTGGGACACTGCAAGTGCACCTGCGTGGAGTTTAAACTGAGGCCACTTAAAGAGATGGTTCCTTTACCAAACCTTTTGCCTCTGAGTAAGCCTGTGCCCTCTTTGAGAGATTGTAACCACAAGCTTGAGACTGTAACCACTAAACCAGTTGGCTTTGTCAGTGTAGAAACATCCTGGCTGTTTTATGGATTCTAACCCTATGCTGCCTTCCCTGACCTCTGTATTAGCAGTTCACTGCCTTCCCTGACCTCAGACTGTTTTCGGTTTGCTCATACTCTGCCTGCCCTGAACTTGGCCTGTCCATGACAAAGGTTTAGCCTGACAAGTCGGTGCTCTGCACCAGTAAGATGCACACAGGGTCTGATGTCAACTACACAGGAACCACTTCAAAAGGTAGCGGCCTAGTAGTTTCCTTGCAGCAAAGTCCAGATCCCTGTTGTCACGGACGGTGTACAGGAAACAAGGCAAAGCAACATGCATAAATGACTCGCTGGATCCAAAAGCTAAGGAACAAAAGGGAGACCCCTGCAGAAGACCTGGCACTTTCCCTGGCTGCTCAGCCTATGCAAAGATCCGAATGGTGGAGGTCTGCATATCCACGTACCTTGACTATATAACCCCTGAGCACCCTACAATAGTTAGGGGACACGACCACCGGCTCCCTACACAAGATACGGAGGGAGTCAGGGTCACCTGGGATCCAGCAAACAGAAAATAGCAGATAAATGTTCAACACTTAGCTTTGTAGCAGAGAGGAGAACAAGACCAGCATGCACACACACTCCAGGAAGAAGTATAAGCCGCCCAGAAAAGCATTCTGGGGAGGAATTTAAAGGGAAGCAATTAGTCCAACACATGACAGCTGAGAGAGGCTAACGAGATGAGTAACTGAATACCACAACAAAGAAAGTCAAGGGGGAGGATCTGAAAGGCCTCTGTCAGAGCTTCTCAGCTGTCTGGTTGTGACAGTACCCCTCCCTCTACGAGTGGACTCCGGACACTCAGAACCCACCTTCTCAGGCCTTAATGTTTGTCACTGGGACCCACATCCTCTCCTCAGGACCATACCCCTCCCAATGAACAAGGTACTAAAGAGAACCGCGGACAAGACGAGAATCCACAATCCTAGAGACCTGAAATTCAAGATTCCCATCAACCATAATCGGAGGAGGAGGCAAAGGCGAGGGTACAATGGGTTGAACATAAGGTTTCAATAAGGACTTATGAAAAACATTATGGATCTTCCAAGTCTGAGGAAGATCAAGACGGTATGCAACAGGATTGATGGCAGACAGGATTTTGTAAGGCCCAATAAACCTAGGACCCAACTTCCAGGAGGAAACCTTCAATTTGATATTCTTGGTGGACAACCACACCAGATCACCAACATTCAGGTCCGGACCAAGCACACGTCTCTTATCTGCCACACGCTTATATCTCTCACTCATGCTCTTTAGATTATCCTGAATCTTTTGCCAAATAGATGACAAAGACGAGGAGAATCTGTCCTCATCAGGTAAACCAGAAGACCCCTCTCCCGAGAAAGTCCCAAACTGCGGATGAAACCCATATGCACCAAAAAATGGTGACTTATCAGAGGACTCCTGACGACGGTTATTTAAAGCAAACTCAGCAAGGGACAAAAAAGAACACCAATCCTCTTGATTTTCCGCCACAAAACAGCGCAGATATGTCTCCAGATTCTGATTGACGCGCTCTGTCTGGCCATTCGACTGCGGGTGGAAAGCAGATGAGAATGACAACCGAACCCCCAAGCGAGAACAGAAAGCCTTCCAGAATCTGGAAACAAACTGCGTGCCCCTATCAGAGACTATGTCTGAAGGAATACCGTGCAATTTGACAATGTGATCAATAAATGCCTGCGCCAGCGTCTTAGCATTGGGCAAACCAGGAAAAGGGATGAAATGCACCATTTTGCTAAAACGGTCCACCACCACCAGAATCACAGTCTTCCCCGAGGAACGAGGCAGGTCCGTTATGAAGTCCATGGACAGATGTGTCCAAGGACGGGAAGGAATGGGTAAGGGAAGGAGAGGACCTGATGGCCGTGAATGAGGGACTTTGGCACGAGCGCAAGTCTCGCAGGCTGCCACAAAACCCTCAACCGACTTACGAAGCGCAGGCCACCAGAATCTCCGAGCGATGAGATCCAGTGTGGCTCTTACCCCCGGGTGCCCAGCAAGGACCGTATCGTGGTGTTCTTTAAAAATCTTGTGTCTTAAAGCGAGAGGCACAAACAACCTCCCAGGAGGACAAAGATCAGGAGCCTCTGACTGGGCTGCCTGCACCTCTGCCTCCAATTCAGGAAAAAGAGCCGAGACCACCACACCTTCAGCCAAAATGGGACCCGGGTCTTCAAAATTCCCGCCTCCCGGAAAACAACGTGACAGGGCATCTGCCTTCACATTCTTAACTCCAGGGCGGAACGTGACAACAAAATTAAACCTAGAAAAGAACAAAGACCATCTGGCCTGTCTCGGGTTCAGACGCTTGGCTGACTCCAAGTAGGCCAGATTTTTATGGTCAGTAAATACGGTAATAGGGTGTCTGGCTCCCTCTAGCCAATGGCGCCATTCCTCAAAAGCCAACTTGATGGCCAACAATTCCCTATCTCCCACATCGTAATTTCTCTCTGCGGAGGAGAGTTTTCTTGAGAAAAAGGCACACGGTCGCCAATTGGCAGGAGAGGAACCCTGAGACAAGACCGCCCCCACACCCACCTCAGAAGCATCAACCTCAACTGTGAAGGGCAAAGAAACATAGAAACATAGAAACATAGAATGTGTCGGCAGATAAGAACCATTTGGCCCATCTAGTCTGTCCAATATATCTGAATCCTATGAATAGTCCCTGGCCCTATCTTATATGAAGGATAGCCTTATGTCTATCCCATGCATGCTTAAACTCCTTCACTGTATTTGCCGCTACCACTTCTGCAGGAAGGCTATTCCATGCATCCACTACTCTCTCAGTAAAGTAATACTTCCTTATATTACTTTTAAACCTTTGCCCCTCTAATTTAAAACTGTGTCCTCTTGTGGTAGTTTTTCTTCTTTTAAATATGCTCTCCTCTTTTACCGAGTTGATTCCCTTTATGTATTTAAAAGTTTCTATCATATCCCCTCGGTCTCTTCTTTCTTCCAAGCTATACATATTAAGGTCTTTTAACCTTTCCTGGTAAGTTTTATCCTGCAATCCATGGACCAGTTTAGTAGCTCTTCTCTGAACTCTCTCTAGAGTATCTATATCCTTCTGGAGATATGGCCTCCAGTACTGCGCACAATACTCCAAGTGAGGTCTCACCAGTGTTCTGTACAGCGGCATAAGCACTTCACTCTTTCTACTGCTTATACCTCTCCCTATACATCCAAGCATTCTGCTGGCATTTCGTGCTGCTTTATTACATTGTCTTCCCACCTTTAAGTCTTCTGAAATAATTACTCCTAAATCCCTTTCCTCAGATACTGAGGTCAGGACTGTGTCAAATATTCTATATTCTGCCCTTGGGTTTTTACGCCCCAGGTGCATTATCTTGCACTTATCCACATTAAATTTCAGTTGCCAGAGTTCTGACCATTCTTCTAGTTTTCCTAAATCCTTTTCCATTTGGCGTTTCCCTCCAGGAACATCAACCCTGTTACATATCTTTGTGTCATCAGCAAAAAGACAAACCTTACCATCGAGGCCTTTTGCAATATCACTTATGAAGATATTAAACAAAATTGGTCCCAGTACAGATCCCTGTGGAATCCCACTGGTAACATGACCTTGTTTTGAATGTTCTCCATTGACTACAACCCTCTGTTGTCTGTCACTCAGCCACTGCCTAATCCACTCAACAATATGGGAGTCCATGCTCAATGACTGCAGTTTATTGATAAGTCTTCTATGTGGGACAGTGTCAAAAGCCTTACTAAAATCTAGATATGCGATGTCTACTGCACCTCCACCGTCTATTATTTTAGTCACCCAGTCAAAAAAATCTATAAGATTTGTTTGACATGATCTCCCTGAAGTAAACCCATGCTGTTTTTCATCTTGCAATCCATGGGATTTTAGATGTTCCACAATCCTATCCTTTAATAGGGTTTCCATTAATTTGCCTACTATTGATGTCAGACTCACTGGTCTATAGTTGCTCGATTCCTCCTTACTACCTTTCTTGTGAATGGGCACGACATTTGCCAATTTCCAATCTTCCGGGACGACTCCTGTTACTAATGATTGGTTAAATAAATCTGTTAACGGTTTTGCCAGCTCACCACTAAGCTCTTTTAATAATTTTGGGTGTATCTCATCAGGCCCCTGTGACTTATTTGTCTTCACTTTAGACAGCAAACTTAGAACATCTTCCTCTGTAAAGACACATGCACCAAACGATTTAATAGTCAGGCTTTCTAGTGGAGGTCCTTCTCCTTCTTTTTCTTTTGTAAAAACTGAACAGAAGTATTCATTAAGGCAGTCGGCTAGCCCTTTATTCTCTTCTACATATCTTCCGTCCTTTATTTTTAATTTAGTTATTCCTTGTTTTATTAGTTATTCCTTGTTTTAATTTCCTTTTTTCATTTATATAAACATCAGGTTGCACCAAGATGGGAGCGGAAGCAAAACTCTCCTTGATATCAGAAAAAGCCTTACGCGCCTCTACTGACCAAGAAGAAAAATCTACCCCCTTTCTGGTCATATCAGTGAGTGGTTTAACAATAGAAGAATAATTCAAAATTAACTTGCTGTAATAATTGGCAAAGCCCAAAAAACGCATCAGCGCCTTCTGATTCTCAGGAAGCTCCCACTCAAGCACAGCGCGGACCTTCTCGGGGTCCATGCGAAAACCAGAAGCGGAGAGAAGAAACCCCAGAAATTGAATTTCTGGAACCGCAAACACACATTTTTCCAGTTTCGCATATAATTTATTCTCCCGCAGGATGAGCAAGACCTGACGTAAATGTTCCTTATGAGTTTTGAAATCGGGAGAAAAAATCAAAATGTCATCCAAATACACCAATACAAATTTTCCCATCAAATGATAAAAAATGCTGTTCACGAAATGCTGAAAAACGGCTGGGACATTCATCAAACCAAAAGGCATAACCAAATTTTCAAAATGGCCCTCAGGGGTATTGAAGGCCGTCTTCCATTCGTCCCCTTCTCTGACCCTGACCAGGTTGTATGCCCCTCTTAGATCTAATTTGGAAAATACTTTAGCCCCAACAACCTGGTTAAACAGGTCCGGGATCAGAGGAAGCGGATAAGGGTCACGAATTGTGATACTGTTCAGCTCCCTGAAATCCAGACAAGGTCTTAAAGAACCATCTTTTTTCTTAACAAAGAAAAAACCAGCGGCAACAGTTGACTTCGAGGGTCGTATGTGTCCTTTTCTCAGACTGTCAGAGATATAAGCACGCATAGCGATCCTCTCAGGTTGGGAAAGATTGTATAAACGAGATTTAGGCAGCTTGGCGTCTGGGATGAGATTAATAGGGCAATCGTACTCCCTGTGCGGGGGCAAATCCTGAACTCCACTCTCAGAGAAGACATCCGAAAATTCAGAGAGAAAAGATGGTACAGTCTTAGTAGCAACCTCAGAAACAGATGTCATGAGGCAATTCTCTCTGCAAAAGTCACTCCAACCATTTATTTGCCTCGCTTGCCAATCAATGGTGGGGTTATGCTTAGTGAGCCAGGGCAGCCCCAACACCAGAGGGGTAGGCAAACCGCTAAGGACGAAACATGACACATCCTCAACATGAGCATCACTCACAATTAAACGGATATTGTGAACTATGCCCTTTAATGATTTCTGAGAAAGTGGAGCGGAATCGATAGCAAAAACAGGAATATCCTTTCCCAAAGTGCGCACCTGGAAACCATGAGTTATCGCAAATTGATTATCAATGAGATTGACCGCTGCTCCACTATCCACATAAATCTCACAAAAAATGTTCTTGCTCTCTAGCGCCACCCTAGCCGGCAGGACAAAACGGGAACTACAAGCAAACGGAAAACCTTCAATTTCCGCCTCAACCCTGCCAATAGTAACAGATGGAACATTTTTAAAAGATTTTTTCCTGTTTGTTTCTTTATTACTCCCAGAAAACTGCCTGAATCTCCTAGAGGGACAAATATTTGCCAAATGATTTATACCTCCACAACAAAAACAAACCCTCCCATGCGGGCTGAATCTTCTATTGTCAGAAGCAATCAACCCCAGCTGCATGGGCTCCTGCTCAGAAGGGGCTGACAGCGACTGAGACCCCTGCGCACAGAATGGGACCGCTGCACTGTCCTGGAAGTGAGTATGACAGGAAGGGGACATCTCTCCTCTCTCTCTAAGACGCCTGTCAATACGAACGGCCTGAGACATAGCAGAGTCCAAAGAAATAGGCCTCTCATGAAAGGCAAATGCATCTTTTTTCAATCCCTCTGAAAGACCATGGCAAAATTGACTTCGGAGTGCAGCATCATTCCAACCAGTATCAACTGCCCATCTCCGAAATTCTGAACAGTATATTTCTGCGGATTGTTTACCCTGGCATAATAGACGTAGTCTAGACTCAGCCAGAGCAATACGATCCGGATCATCATATATCTGACCCAGGGCTACAAAGAATTCATCCACTGAACGGAAAGGCCGTGCCCCCTCCGGCAGCGAAAAGGCCCAGGACTGAGCGTTACCTCTGAGCAGCGATATAATGATCCCCACCCTCCGTTCCTCATCACCAGAGGAATGGGGAAGAAGGCGAAAATGGAGTTTGCAAGCCTCTCTAAAACGCACAAAATTCTCACTACCCCCAGAGAACGTATCCGGGAGCGAGATCTTAGGCTCAGAACAAAGTCCATGAACGCCAGCTGAACCGGTCACTTGAAGCTGAGAAAAAGTCCTGCGGAGATCAGCTACCTCCAATGAAAGACCCTGAAGGCATTCAGCCAAAAGTGAAACCGGATCCATGCTTGAGACGGTTTTGGCGGCTTATAATGTCACGGACGGTGTACAGGAAACAAGGCAAAGCAACATGCATAAATGACTCGCTGGATCCAAAAGCTAAGGAACAAAAGGGAGACCCCTGCAGAAGACCTGGCACTTTCCCTGGCTGCTCAGCCTATGCAAAGATCCGAATGGTGGAGGTCTGCATTCCACGTACCTTGACTATATAACCCCTGAGCACCCTACAATAGTGAGGGGACACGACCACCGGCTCCCTACACAAGATACGGAGGGAGTCAGGGTCACCTGGGATCCAGCAAACAGAAAATAGCAGATAAATGTTCAACACTTAGCTTTGTAGCAGAGAGGAGAACAAGACCAGCATGCACACACACTCCAGGAAGAAGTATAAGCCGCCCAGAAAAGCATTCTGGGGAGGAATTTAAAGGGAAGCAATTAGTCCAACACATGACAGCTGAGAGAGGCTAACGAGATGAGTAACTGAATACCACAACAAAGAAAGTCAAGGGGGAGGATCTGAAAGGCCTCTGTCAGAGCTTCTCAGCTGTCTGGTTGTGACACCTGTACATGGGGTTAAAACTAGGGGACTCCACGGATAACGCCATTAAAAGTATCCCATACCAAAATCTGTTGGTTGACACAGAGGTTCCACACCCACTGCCCTAACCCTTGGGCCTCATGTTTACGACCATATTTTGGATCTGCAAAACTAGTAGGACAGGAACGGGACAAGCTGCTTTTGCCCTTACAGCTGCCATGATATTCAGCAATGCTTGACTGACTGGAAATGTTTTCTGTAAGACTTTTTGGCTAATGAGTGGGGCATTCAGGACCCTTGGTGCTGATCCCTGTAAGCTGAGCAGCACAGAACTGAATCAATTAATTAATGTGCAGAGCCCTAATGATTAGCCATAAAGCAGCAGTGGGCACCATAACCGCCAGGTTTCTGCTGTTTCAAACAGCAGAGACCCGCGGCACATGTATGCGATCAGCCATAAAGCTGATGGCGTACATTTCACCCCTCAGATGCCCTGGTCAAATGAGCAGTCCGGGAATCGGGAGCCGCACGCTCCCGCTCCTGTATCAGTGTTCCCCGGCTGAGATTGGGGAACCTGTTACACTATACTAATAGCAGGCCACTAGGTGGCAACACTGTATTGTTATATTGAAAATGAAGTGTTCAATGATGGCTATATAGCCATCAATGAACACAATAGGCAATCTAACAATTGCAGTTATAGTCACCCAGGGTGACTTAAGAAAAGTAAAAAAAAAAGCATTTTTTTAATATAAAAAAAATAGATAAATAAAAGTTCAAATCACCACCCTTTCCCCAAAATCAAAATACTTAACCAATAAAAAAATACACATCAAGGGCATCGGCACGTGTGAAAACTCCCGTACTATTAAAATCTAACTAAGTTAATCCCATACGGTGAATGGTGTAACAGAAAAAAATATATAATAACGGCCAATTTTTAGTCACTTCAACTCCCACAATTTTTTTTAAATAAAAAGTGATCAAAAAGTCAAACGCACTATAATATGGTATCAGTGAAAACACAGTACAGGACAGTGAAGGTGTTAAAGTAGTTCTCCGGTGACTTCACCTACACTGTATTCTGCAATAATATGTGGAGGGAAGATGTTTTACATAGTACTTACACATCCCTCACTCCGCCAATACCGCCATCTCTACTGCACTTGTGCACGATGCAGGCTTTTCCACCTGAGTCCTGACAGGATGTGGCCGCTTCTTTTCCTGTTCAGCTATATCCACTACTATGCAGCTAAACAGGACCTGGGGCGAAAGGACCCAGAGGTGCAAGTGATAGTGGGATCGGTGGTACGATGGATGAATAAGTACTATGTAAAGCAACTTCCCTCCACTGGTTATTACAGAATACTGAGTAGGAGAAATGACCAGAGAGCCCATTTTATGTCAGTTTAACTGTGGTGGTGTAGGCCAGTGAAGGGGTTAATTCCAGTATCTCTGGTGGTCCAGGGCAGTCAAATAGTTAAATTTAAGATCCCTGGAGGAAGGCAGTGAATGGAATAATGCTGCTAAGGATAGGCCATACATTTTAACCTGCTTACCTATATGCCTTATTTGTGTTTGTCTTTCAATAAAGCTTAAAGGGGTTGTTCAGGTTCAGAGTTGAACCCGGACATATCCCCATCTTCACCCCTCTGATCCCCCTGATATAAGCATCAGAGCATTTCAAAGGCATTTTTTGGAGATCCGGTGATGTACCAGGCTCTCTCCATGGGGACTGCACTTTAGTGCTGCCCTAGCCTGTAAAACGGCCTATGGCAGCGCTAAAGCCCGCCCATCAGAGCCGGTGACGTCACCAGGAACACTGCTGGGTGGAAGCTTCCACCTAGTAGTGTGCCAATGTAAACAAAAAAGACTTTGCTCTGAAATGCTCCGATGCTCAAAATCAGGGGGGCTGGAGGGGTGAAGATGGGGACATGTCTGGGTTCAGCTCTGAACCCAGACAACGCCTTTAAGCCTGACTGACCATTGCTCCTCCTTCCCACACACACTCTGTGTTCATAGCGGGAAATAACGCTCCCACACGGAACGTCTTTGGCCAGTGAAGTGTTAACATTCATTCTCATATGAAATAGTGGCTAAAATGTGAATCTGTTATAAAATGTTACTGCAAAGTTTTATGACAAATGTAACATTGTGACTTCGGTCTTGGAGTAAACACATTACAAAACCTGACATGCAATTTCCCCTATCAATTGCTCAATCTCTGCAATGCCCAAACAGATAAATAGCTGAGGTGGAGACAGTGGTGTAAGATACTACAGGACTGGGGCTGCAGGAGACAGCAATGTTTTTCCAGTTCATCTGTGTTAAAGGGTCACTGACTTTTTATCAAACTTTTTGACTTTTATGCCATAGGGACATTTCAAAGGATTTGATTGGTGGGCCCCCACTGATCTCTAGAATTAGGGGAGTGAACGCTGGCATATAGAATCAGGATGGGTCCAGAGACTTCTACTGAGCCTGTCTCTTGCAGCGAGGAGAGACAGCAGTATATAAAAAAAAAGAACTACAACTCCCAGCATGTACAGACTGCTATTGTAGACGGTTAGATAAAACTACAACTGCCAGCATGTACAGACTGTTATAGTAGAATATTATGGGAGAGAACTACAACTACCAGCTTATTCAAGCTGCTATTATAGGCGATCAGAAAAGAAAACTACAACTCCCAGCATGTACAGACTGCTGCTGTAGGTGACCAGAGGAAAGATATACAACTACCAGCATATCATTGGCTCTGTAGAAGGAGATGAAACACTGAACCCATAACATTTACTTTTTCTTATCCTTCCTACAAAGCTCTGCCCCTCATGTCACATAACAGCATCACAGGTCCTTCACCATATCTTCTCCTCTCCATGGCAGAGCTCCGCCTCCTCCTGTACTGATCACATGATGTTGACACTATCACAGGTCCTTCTCCATATCTTCTCTCCACTGCTGAGTTCCCCCTTCTCCTGCACTGATCACATGATGGTGACAGTATCACAGGTGCTTCACCATATCTTCTCCTCTCCACTGCTGAGCTCTGCCCCATCCTGCACTGATCACATGATGGTGACAGTATCACAGGTGCTTCACCATATCTTCTCCTCTCCACTGCTGAGCTCTGCCTCATCCTGCACTGATCACATGATGGTGACAGTATCACAGGTCCTTCACCATATCTTCTCCTCCCCACTGCTGAGCTCCCCCCCCTCATGCACTGATCACATGACAGTATCACAGGTCCTTCAGCTTTTCCAGTACAGTAGATACAGAGCAGGTTCTGGTCTGTACTCACTGTTCTTGTTCCTTCAGTCTCATACTTAGGGCTCATGCACACGTATGTGTGCGTCCCGTGCTGGGGACCGCAAAAAGCAGCACACAATGCATCCATCTGGGCGCCGTTTGCGGATACAGACCCACTTACTTGAATGAGTCTGCGATCCGCAAGTTTGAGTCTGGACTGCAAATAAATAGAACATGTTCTATTTTTTTGCGGTGCGGAGGCATGGACCGAAATCCCACAGAAGTGCTCCCAGCATCCAGAATTCGGACCCATTCAAGCTGTTTGCGGGCCGCAATACGGGCACGGCCCGCACATGTTCGTGTATGCATGAGCACTTAAAAACATTTCAGTTGGTAAAATCGGGACATATAAGCCTGGCCCCTGGGAATGCCCCAAACCAATAGCCCCTCCTATTTTCAGCCCAGGACGGTGCAGATTTGCCAGGACTGTCTCTGAAAATCACGGACAATCCCAGAAAATTCAGGACAATTGGCGACTATAAGTCTGTAGCTGCAGTGTGTGTAATGCTGCTGAGTCACAGAAAAGGAGAACATCCAGGCATCCATCCAGACCCGGACGGAGGATAGGAAGCCAGGAAGCAGTCTGGCCACCCTTGTGTTATGTGTGATGCTCTAAGGCTAATTTCACACCTGGCCTAAAGATATCTGACAGGCTGTTCTAGCAGAGGAACAGCCTGCCGGAGTTCACCGATTCTGAACAAGTCGGATAGGGACGTGAACTGCTGCAGCCTATTTACTATAGTGGCATCAGCCATGGAATCGGCTGGTTTCTAGCATTGGTGCTGGGTTTTGACAGGACAAAAACCAGTGCGTTCACCAGTTTTTTCCGGCCAGAACCCCATGCTTATGCAGGAAACCGGCAAGATCCCATTATAGTCAATCGGGTTTGGCGGGTTCGTCTGAACTTCACAAAAAAGTTCTTTTGAGCACTATAATGGCTCTAAAAAAAGTCATGAAAAGGGCTAGAGGGCTGCAAATGGCAGAAAAATGTGGTTAGGAGCATGAGAAGTGCTCTGCAAACAAATGTGGATAGGGAAATGACTTAAAATAACAAAATACGTAAAGAAAATAAAATAATAATCTTGATTTAGGAGGACGAGGTCCATATGGAGTAGGAGGTTGAGGAGGCGGTGTAGGTGGAAGCGGCAGTGGAGGGAGAGGGGGTTTTTGGTTTTTATTTTAATATTCATTTAATATAACCTGTTATAACCCCCTCCAGCCGTGCTAAACAAACGTTCAGACAATACACTGGTTGCAGGGCAGGCCAGCACCTCCAAGGCGTAAAGGGCAAGCTCAGGCCATGTGCCCAATTTGGAGACCCAAAAGTTGAAGGGGGCAGACCCATCAGTCAGTACATGTAGGCGTGTGCACACATACTGCTCCACCATGTCGCACGTCCCAGTGATGTCCATGATCCAATTGGATATCTTCTCTATCAACTTTCGATGTTCTTTTATGCACCTACCATGGTGATCACGGGTAACGGGGAATCAGGGTTCCAGGCCGGAGAGGGAGCCTGAGAAAGAGAGACCACATCCAAGAGAGGTCAATGGAGGAAATGTAATCGAGTGGAAATGTGGGAGAAGTTATCAAAGCGGAAGGATCTAATGAAAGGAGGGGGCTCACGTCAATTACCTACTCCCGACTCGGGGAGGTAGTAACGATAAATAACAATACAGGACTCTTAAGATACCCTGTTATTGGAATGATTAATAAAAAATGACAGGGAATGTCACTGGGGTATTTTGGATTTGGAAACGTTAGACAGGAGAGGCCCTGCTGCCACTTTGTTGACTCTAGATAACTTCTGCCTGATCGCATGTCCCCGTGACGTCCACCATCCAATTGGATATCTTCTCTATCAACTTTCGATGTTCTTTTCTGCGCCTACCATGTTGATCACGGATATCAGCGAAGCAGGGTTCCACGCCGGAGAGGGAACGTGAGAAAGGGATACCACATCCAAGGGAGGTCAATGGCTGCAATGTGATTGAGCGAAAATGTGGGACAAGTTGTTAAAGCGGAAGGATCGAATGAAAGGAGGGGGCGCGCGTCAATTAAAGACGAATTTTAGAAATTTAAGTCCCTGTCACCTATGCACAGCAGAGGTTTTTCATCGGCAAAACTGTGTTCATGTCACCCACCAATGGAACAGATGATTTTTAATAATTTCGGTCCCTGTCAACTATGCAGAGCAGGGGGTTTGTATACAGCAAAATTGGTAAAATGTCACCTGACAAGGTAACAGACGATTTTTTTAAATTTATGTCCCTGTCACCTATGCAGAGCAGGTGATTATTCACGGCAAAAATAGTAAAATGTCACCCAAGAATGTAATAGACGCTTTTGCACCCTGCTTCCTCTTTTGCTGTGCTGGTGCCTCTGTGCGACCACTGCCTCTTCCTCCAAACTGCAAATGATGGCCAATGGGATAGAGAAGGCGCTCATAGGGTAAGTAAATTCAAACAAACAAATTTCTAATGAAAGAAATGGTTTGCTCACCTACTGCGGTTGCATCAATTGGATGCAACTGCAATGGAGATCAAGTATAGATAAGGGATGGTTGGTGCAGCCAAGATCCGTCCTAACACCTTGGGCAGGGGCCACCCTGCCACTAGGGTAATGGAAATGAAGAGAAGTACGCTACACCTTCCTCTAAACTAGACAGGTCACTCGCATGACCTTGATTCCATGTGGGGTCTAGTATCTCATCATCCTCCACATCATCTTCCACCCACTCTTCACCCCTGCCCTCCTTGTCGGTCTGCATACTGCAGAAAGCCGTAGCAGTTGGCACCTGTGTTTTGTCATCATCAGAGACGTGCTGCGGTGGTCTTCCCATGTCCTCATCCTGAAACATAAGTGGTTGGGCATCAGTGTACTCAATCTCTTCCACTTCTGGTGCAGGGCTATGTGGATAGCACACAGAAACCCTGCCAGCAGAGTCATCAAAAAGCAGAAGAGACTGCTGCATGACTTGGGGCTCAGACTGCTTGACTGATTTGCAAGGGGGTGAGTTGAAAGACAGATGGCCATGGGCTGTAGGTGCCAAAGTGGCAATATTAGATTATCCAGCTCACCTTTGCGCGCATGTGAAATAGCATTATCCCATGGGGGTCAGTGCACGGACTGGTGAGATGAGATCCCAGGCATATCCAAGACAATAAACACGTCCAGCACTTTTCAGTTAGATTTTTCTTTAGTTCTTTTATTGAATACGGTACAAAAAAATTGTTTGTGCAGCAAGAGAATCCCAATCTACTGACGTGGGTTTGCAGAGGATCGTCTACTTGTTTCGAGCACACCTGCTCGTAATCATGACTCCATGTTGGACCCTGACTCGCTCAGTTTTAAATGCTCCCAGAGTTCGGACTCCAAACTCAAAGGAGGAGAGAGAACTCAGGTGTGAAATAATTAGTTACTACTACTGGGCTCAGCCAGGGACCAGCATATTATCTGCAGTGTTCAATGAATAGTGCGCCACCCAAGTGACAAATACATGTATAAATATATACAATATATACAATAAACTAACAAATGTCTTATTGGTAACATCTTTGACATGTACAACATACATTGTGTTTTTTTCTTTTATTACTGGAATGTTTTTGTACATGTCAAATATGTTACCAATAAGACATTTGTTAGTTTATTGTATATATTTATACATGTATTTGTCACTTGGGTGGCGCACTATTCATTGAGCAGATAATATGCTGGTCCCTGGTTGAGCTCAGTAGTACTACCTAATTATTACACACCTGAGTTCTCTCTCCTCCTTTGAGGGTGGAGTCCAAACTCTGGGAGCATTTAAAACTGAGCAAGTCAGGGTCCAACATGGAGTCATGATTAAGAGCAGGTGTGCTCGAACCGCGTAGACGATCCTCTGTAGATGCACGTCAGTAAGTTGGGATTCTCTTGCTGCACAAACAAATTTTTTATACCGTATTCAATAAAGGAACTAAAGAAAAATCTTCTAACTGAAAAGTGCTGGATGTGTTTATTGTGCTGTAGGTGCCAACTGTGATCTTTCAGCAGGGGACTGGCTGAGAGACAATGCGAAGAAACTGTAGGCACTGTCAGCCCCCCAATCTACTATAGTCTGTACTTGTTCTGGTCTCACCTGATTCGTACTGTCCTAAATGCAGTGTAGGCCGCAAATGTACTTTCTAGCGCAAAAGATGAGCATTTTTTACCCAACAATGTAACAGACAAATTAGTGAAATGTATTTCCTTGTCCACTATGTAAAGCAGGGGTATATCACAGCCAAGAATTGGTGAATTTCACCCGACAATGTAACAGACAAATTAGTGAAATGTATTTAACTGTCTACTAGGTACAGTAGGTGTATATCACAGCCAAAAATTGGTGAATTTCACCCGACAATGTAACAGACAAATCAGTGAAAGTATTTCCCTGTCCACAATGTAGAGCTGGGGTATATCAAAGCCAAAAATTTGGGATATGTCACCCAACAATGTATCAGACAAATTAGTGCAAATAATCTTGATCTATGAGGTAGAGGTCCATATGGAGTAGGAGGTTGAGGAGGCGGTGGACGTAGTGGTGTAGGTGGAAGCGGTGGTGGAGGAGGACGAGGTAGCCAACACTGGTTTTTGGTTTAAATATATATATTTTTTGTTTAAATTAGGGTACACCCCAAAAGAGTGGGAAATATCAAAAATACAACAATGAGCAATTACGCTGTAGTATAACAATGGCTGGGTAAGGCCGGTATACATGTCTATTCTGCACAAGATACAGACAAGCCCTGTGGGATCCATGCCTGGTTCATTTTAATGAACGTGAGCTTGTCCACATTGGCTGTGGACAGGCGGCTGCACTTGTCTGTGATGACGCCCCCTGCCGTGCTAAACACACGTTCAGACAATACACTGGCTACACCTCCAAGGCGTAAAGGGCAAGCTCAGGCCATGTGCCCAATTTGGAGACCCAGAAGTTGAAGGGGGCATACCCATCATTCAGTAAGTGTAGGCATGTGCACACATACTGTTCCACCATGTTGCTGAAATACTGCCTCCTGCTAAGACGTTCCACATCAGCTGGTGGTGCTGGTTGTTGTTGCATGCTGACAAAGCTTTTCCACATTTCGGCCATACTAACCCTGCCTTCTCAGGTGCTGGTGGTGCCCTAGCTGCGTTGGCGACCTCTTCATCCTCCTCTGCCTTTGCCTTGTGCTTCCACTGTGCCCCCGCTGTCAGGTGGGCAAGGGATGTGCGTCAAACCGGCTAGGCCCAGAGCTGCTACGAGATTTCGCCCATTATCGCACGCCACCAGGCCGGGCTTGAGTCTCACTGGCACCAACCAATCATCGGTCTGTTGTTCAAGGCCCGTCCACAGCTCCTGCGCGGTGTGGGGTTTGTCCACCAAACAGATACGTTTTAAAACTGCCACGCCAGGGAACTCCTTGGAGCTGGCTTTGATGTGCTCGGTCCCTTGGTGCGGTGGGCAGTCGCAGGCGTACTGTCTAGGGGACGGCCGCTCCGCTTTTGCACCCTGCTCCCTCTTCTGCTGTGCTGGTGGCTCTGTGTGACCACCGCCTCTTCCTCCGAACTACACAGGTCACTCGCATGACCTTGATTCCATGTGGGGTCGAGGACCTCATTGTCCTCCACATCTTCTTTCACCCAGTCTTCAGCCCTGCCCTCCTTGTCCAGCAGTTGGCACCTATGTTTCGTCATTATCGAGACGTGCTGCGATGGTTCTCCCATGTACTCATCCTGAAACATAAGTGGTTGGGCATTGGCGCACTCAATCTCTTCCACTTCTGGGGCAGGGCTATGTGGATGGCCCTGGAAAACCCTGCTAGCAGAGTCATCAAAAAGCAGAAGAGACTGCTGCATGACTTGGGGCTCAGACTGCTTGCCTGATTTGCAAGGGGGTGAGGTGAAAGACTGATGGCCATGGGCTGTAGGTGCAAACTATGATCTTTCATCAGGAGACTGGGTGGGAGATAATGTGAAGGAACTGGAGGCACTGTCAGCTGTAGTGTCCCACTAGGTAGGAGTGGGCACTACACAAGGGTTAATTGGGTCACGTGTTACTCCTGCTCATAAGGGACAGTGATATTATATTTATATATGCATTTAATGTATTTTTCTATGTGTTATTATATGTGTTTTCCCCCTGTGACATGCATAGCAGGCCTATTTGTGTGTAGTTAGACATCCTAGACACTAGAGGGAGATAGGGAGCCCCTAGTATAAATGTCCAGGCCCAGACAGGGAGGAGTCAGGTCATAGTCTGTGGAGACAGAAGTGAGAAGGCACCAGCCAGAGATATGCTGAGGGCCTCCTCCTGACATGCAGCTAGATAGTCCAGGCTTCTAGTTGCCCCAGGAGGCTAGTAAAGGAGTACAGCCTGCCTGGAGACCAGTAACCCAACAAGCACAGAAGAAGTAACCCCAGTAGTAGGGATGAATCTCCTGGGAGCAACCTGCAGCCACCTTCAGACCCAGCACAGGAACAGAACGACAAGCTCAGAGAAGTAAGCTGAGAGGCAGAGGTACTTTAAAGAGGACCTTGCAGCGCTGGCCAATCGCAGCGCACAGCTCACAGCCTGGGAGTTTTTTTCTCCCAGGCTGTGAGCTGTGCGCTGCGATTGGCCAGCGCTGCAGCCTAGGAGAAGGAGACGCCCACAGGACAAGGGAAGACCCGCCTACTATAACTTAAGGAGCAAAGGTACCGGAGCCTATAACGGGAGAGCGGAGCGGCGCCCGGGGATAATAGTAAGTGCAGTGAGATCCCCGGGCACCTCTCTATATGGCAGCATACTCAGTTCACATAGTTTATACAAGTGAAAGGTCCTCTTTAATATAAAGCAAGGGTCAATACTGGAGGAAGATTGATATACCAAGGATTAAAGCCAGCATTTAGGCATCCGGGCCTTGGCATCCAGCCAGCTAGAATAGCTGAGGGGATAGAGCAGCATTGTACTGCGAAGCATTAACTGTTTACCCTCCAAGTATCTTGCAAGATTGTTACCTGCTATATTGTGAAGTGAACCTGCTGTGGTATTTGTGGCATACGGGACTGCATCATCATCAATTGTATGTACAAAGTTGGACTGTTTCTCCAGGTAAAGCAACGTTTGGTTTACCATACCATCTGTGTACTCTATTACTACTCCTATAAATCGGTGTGCCACCGTTACAGGCACTGGCGTCACGATACTTAAAGGGACCTTGCCTCAGGCACTCAAAATACCTGCAACATCCAGGGCACCTCATCCACCATCAGGCCTGGTTCCTATTTACAGAGTGTGCCCCAGAGGAACTTGTGTCTACCTCTCCTTCACTGCCGCATGCCTGCCCAGGGTTCTCCTCCAAACAGTGAGTAACCCCCGATTGCCCATAACCGTGACCTCACCATCGCAATACCCTGCAGGTCTGGCGTGCTGCACAGCCACCCAATCTACTATCGCCTGTACTTGTTCTGGCCTCACCATTCGTAGAGCTGCATTCGGCCCTACCAAATACCGCTGCAGGTTCTGTCGCCTACTCGCACCTGATGAAGGTGTTTCACTTGTGCGTGTAGCTGGCACAGATCGACCACGTCCTCTCCCTGCAATAGGAGCTCCACCAGCAGCACCACGACCAGGGCCACGTCCCTTATTTGACGCTCTCCTCATTCTTTGTGTTCACCCACCAAACTAACAGATGGTTTATGTCAGGAGACAATGTAACTGCCAATAGTCAACAATTATGTTCACTGACAGTAAGGCAGTGCCAGTGTCAAAAAGAGGAAAAAATTATGTGACAGGCGAATTTTATACAACTTCACGGTCCCCAAATTTTTTAATTTGTCAACCAACAATGTAACTGCAATATTGACTGGTTGTATTTGACTGTGACAAATGCAGCAATCCAGAATATAACAGCAGTATCTAACGCTAGTATTTGACTGTCACAAATGCAGCAAAGGCCCCAGATGTAGGGTCTTGCAAAAAAATTGTGTTTTTTTAAACCCAGAATATAATTGCAGTGTTTAAAGTTTGTATTTGACTGTCACAAATTCAGCAAAGAACCCAAAATGTATTATCTTGCAAAAAATTGGTGTTTTTTTATACCTAGAATATAACTGCAGTATTTAAACCTTGTATTTGACTGTCTGTTGAGGGAAGTTTGGATTTAAATATATACAGGGAGTGCAGAATTATTAGGCAAGTTGTATTTTTGAGGATTAATTTTATTATTGAACAACAACCATGTTCTCAATGAACCCCAAAAAACTCATTAATATCAAAGCTGAATATTTTTGGAAGTAGTTTTTAGTTTGTTTTTAGTTTTAGCTATTTTAGGGGGATATCTGTGTGTGCAGGTGACTATTACTGTGCATAATTATTAGGCAACTTAACAAAAAACAAATATATACCCATTTCAATTATTTATTTTTACCAGTGAAACCAATATAACATCTCAACATTCACAAATATACATTTCTGACATTCAAAAACAAAACAAAAACAAATCAGTGACCAATATAGCCACCTTTCTTTGCAAGGACACTCAAAAGCCTGCCATCCATGGATTCTGTCAGTGTTTTGATCTGTTCACCATCAACATTGCGTGCAGCAGCAACCACAGCCTCCCAGACACTGTTCAGAGAGGTGTACTGTTTTCCTTCTTTGTAAATCTCACATTTGATGATGGACCACAGGTTCTCAATGGGGTTCAGAGCAGGTGAACAAGGAGGCCATGTCATTAGATTTTCTTCTTTTATACCCTTTCTTGCCAGCCACGCTGTGGAGTACTTGGACGCGTATGATGGAGCATTGTCCTGCATGAAAATCATGTTTTTCTTGAAGGATGTAGACTTCTTCCTGTACCACTGCTTGAAGAAGGTGTCTTCCAGAAATTGGCAGTAGGACTGGGAGTTGAGCTTGACTCCATCCTCAACCCGAAAAGGCCCCACAAGCTCATCTTTGATGATACCAGCCCAAACCAGTACTCCACCTTGCTGGCGTCTGAGTCGGACTGGAGCTCTCTGCCCTTTACCAATCCAGCCACGGGCCCATCCATCTGGCCCATCAAGACTCACTCTCATTTCATCAGTCCATAAAATCTTAGAAAAATCAGTCTTGAGATATTTCTTGGCCCAGTCTTGACGTTTCAGCTTGTGTGTCTTGTTCAGTGGTGGTCGTCTTTCAGCCTTTCTTACCTTGGCCATGTCTCTGAGTATTGCACACCTTGTGCTTTTGGGCACTCCAGTGATGTTGCAGCTCTGAAATATTTCCAAACTGGTGGCAAGTGGCAGCTTGGCAGCTGCACGCTTGACTTTTCTCAGTTCATGGGCAGTTATTTTGCGCCTTGGTTTTTCCACACGCTTCTTGCGACCCTGTTGACTATTTTGAATGAAACGCTTGATTGTTCGATGATCACGCTTCAGAAGCTTTGCAATTTTAAGAGTGCTGCATCCCTCTGCAAGATATCTCACTATTTTTGCCTTTTCTGAGCCTGTCAAGTCCTTCTTTTGACCCATTTTGCCAAAGGAAAGGAAGTTGCCTAATAATTATGCACACCTGATATAGGGTGTTGATGTTATTAGACCACACCCCTTCTCATTACAGAGATGCACATCACCTAATATGCTTAATTGGTAGTAGGCTTTCGAGCCTATACAGCTTGGAGTAAGACAACATGCATAAAGAGGATGATGTGGTCAAAATACTCATTTGCCTAATAATTCTGCACTCCCTGTATGTATATATGCCCTTACATATATGCAGGTATATTGGCCCTTTTGTATTGTGTATATGTACATGTAGGTAGATGTGCCCCAAACATCTATATATGTGTATCTGCCATGGCTCTCCCCCTTATGAATATTAATTATCGATATTTGCATAAATATTGGGGATTAATATTCCCCTTTAACACTGTCACAAAAGCACATATGCTGTGCTGGTGCACAGAACTTGCATAAAATAGCCGCTGCCGTCCACCTAACTAACAAGCGGATAAAAGTTATTTTTCTCTGTCACTGGGCTCAGGGCAGGGTACAAAATTGGTGCACTGCACACACAAAACAAAATTGCTGTAGATCGCAGAGTTAACAAGCACTTCTGATAACAGATTCTATCCTATTCTCTCCCTCACAGCAGCAGCATCCTATCCCTACACTAGTAAGAGCAGAGTGAGATGCAGCGCTATGTGACTCCAGCTTATACAGAGGCTGGGTCACATGCTGCACTGGCTAATCACAGCCATTAGTAGGCATGGCTGAGATGACTTCTAAGGGCACAGAGTTAAACGCCTGTTGATTGGCTGCTCTGCAGCCTTTCAAAAAGCGCCATTAACTCGCCGAACACCGAACCCGAACTTTTACTGAAAAGTTTGGGTTCGGGGTCCAAAAATCCTAAAGTTCGGTACGAATCCGAACTTTACAGTTCGGGTTCGCTCAACCCTAAGGCCTCTTTCACACGGGCGTTGCGGAAAAATGTGCGGGTGCGTTGCGGGAACACCCGCGATTTTTCTGCGCGAGTGCAAAACATTGTAATGCGTTTTGCACTCGCATGAGAAAAATCACGCATGTTTGGTACCTAAACCCGAACTTCTTCACAGAAGTTCGGGCTTGGGATCGGTGTTCTGTAGATTGTATTATTTTCCCTCATAACATGGTTATAAGGGAAAATAATAGCATTCTGAATACAGAATGCATAGTAAAATAGCGCTGGAGGGGTTTAAAAAAAATAGAATTTAACTCACCTTAGTCCACTTGCTCGCGTGGCCGGCATCTCCTTCTGTCTTCATCTTAGCTTTGTGTAGCAACAGGACCTGTGGTGACGTCACTCCGCTCATCGCATGATCCATCACCATGGTAAAAGATCATGTGATGGATCATGTGATGACTGTGACGTCACCACAGGTCCTTGTTGCTACACAGAGCTAAGATCAAGACAGAAGGAGATGCCGGCTACGCGAGCAAGTGGACTATGCTATTATTTTCCATTATAACCATGTTATAAGGGAAAATAATAATGATCGGGTCTCCATCCCGATCATCTCCTAGCAACCGTGCGTGAAAATCGCACCTTATCCGCACTTGCTTGCGGATGCTTGCGATTTTCACGCAGCCCCATTCACTTCTATGGGGCCTGCGTTGCGTGAAAAACGCACAAAGAGGAGCATGCTGCGATTTTCACGCAATGCACAAGTGATGCGTGAAAATCACCGCTCATGTGAACAGCCCCATAGAAATGAATGGGTCAGGATTCAGTGCAGGTGCAATGCGTTCACTTCACGCATTGCACCCGCGCGGAATACTCGCCTGTGTGAAAGGGGCCTAATGGTGAACTCCGGCATGCTGTTTTTCTGCAAGAACAGCCTGTGGAATATCTTTAGCGCATGTGTGAAAGTAGCCTCACTGCGTCACTTATCCGTCTTTGGTCACAGTAAATGGTCTGCTGTGCTAATGGCATGACTGACAAGCTTTCATGCTGGGTTTCTGAGAGGTTGGAAGGTGGAGCGCTCAATGCTCTGGAATATAGTTTCACGCATTGGTATGCCCATGGATACACCTAGCCTTTCTGCTGCCTGACACAAAAACTGAATCAGCACCCTCCCATGCCAATTTCTTAACCTAACCCCTTGCCACAATGAAAGAGCTCATTACCCATGGCCCTTCTGCTGCCCCCCTCTTGCCCAAAACTGGTGCTGCCTGAGGCTATCATCTCAGGCCTCATTGGTGGATAGGGTTGCCACCCGTCCGGGATTGACCCGGACAGTCCGGGTTTGTAATCCTGTGCCCGGGTACAAGCCTTTCTTAGACCCGGGCACAGGATTATTCATTCAAACTGCAGACAGTGTGGACGTCCGACCGAGACCGATCACATATTTAAGCTGCCTGTCACTAGGGCGGCAGGGTGATCAGCTGAGCTGAGCGCAGCGCTCCCTCCCTCTTCCAGTCTACACTACACAGTGATGCGGCTGCCAGGCAGCGCAGCGGCTCACTCACTGTTCAGTCTCCCTCGCTCCTCCCCTGCCTCCCAGTCCCTCCCTCCTTCTCTCTGATAAGGAAGTCAGGTCCACACAGGAAGTGACATCAGAGAGAGAGGCAGGGAGGGAGAATTGAAATCATTCTTCTTCTCCAGTCCAGCAGCTCCAGGCTCCAGCAGCCTGCCCAACTAGTGCCCAGCCCAGTGCCCACTGTGCCCTGCCTGCAGACAGTGCAGCAGTCGTTTTTCAACCTGACCAAGACAGTCCTGAGTCCTGACACCAGATAATCATCTACTTCTAAAAAGGTATACATATAAAACATTTGAAGTGTGTATGTAACAGTGTTTAAACAGGTTTCTGAATCTGTCAATCAGAATAAAAAGTTATGTTATGTATCTGGCGGACATTAGTGATGTGCTAATGTCAGCAATACATAACAGTGTGCTTCATAACTCCCTGCCTGCCGCCGTGCTCTTAAAATAAAGATGTATAATATGCTAATGAGCCTCTAGGTGCTATGAGGGCGTTGCTGCAGCACCTAGAGGCTCCGTCTATTCACCCTTTGGCAGTGGCACGCCCATGTCCAGTTGATTGACGTCTGAGTTCTCCTCTTCGTCCCGTAAGTCCCGCACCTGCGCCGCATACTAAACAGGACGGCGCAGGCGTGGGATCAGGCGCGTAACGATTGCGGTGCAACAGCGACCAGGGTTGGAGGCGGGACATGGGTGTGGTTGGAGGCGGGACATGGGTGGGGCTGGAGGTGGGACATGGGTGGGACCTGGAAGGGGGCCCTCCCTCCCTTCTGTTCGGGTTTGGCTTGAAGAAAAAGTGGCAACCCTATTGGTGGATCACCCCTGGCAATGCCCCTTTCTTCAGTCCCACTCCCTGATTCCTTAAGGGAACCCGTCACTGGGATTTTGTGTATAGAGCTGAGGACATGGGTTGCTAGATGACCGCTAGCACATCCGCAATACCCAGTCCCCATAGCTCTGTGTGCTTTTATTGTGTAAAAAAAAAATGATTTGATACATATGCAATGAGCAGGACACTGGGTCAGTAAGGTTGCTATGCAGTGGGTCAGTATATATGTGTAATAGTTTGTGACGCCAATTGCAGCTTGTGCAGGTACTATAGCAGGGCCATTTTAAGATGTTATAGCTCATATACCAGGTGAGGAATGCCAGAGGGGGATAATGTCTCTGTGTAGTGTCAACGGTGTCTCCTACCTTGGTGGTACGGCTGGACTCCTGAATCCTGGCTCACTTGCAATAAAATTGAGTGTGGTTAGCAGGAGTTTTGATGAAATAATTGAGATCCAGTCTGGTAATAAAGTCCAACTTGAGTTTACTGAATGGCAGCTTTATTCCATACAAGGTACAGCATAAGTCTTGGTTTTGGCAATATGTGGCAGGAATTTATCTATTCTGCTTATTGTACATACGCCTAGTAGAATCTGGCAGGTATCTATCTTCTGCTCTGTCTTTAGTCTGCTTAGTTTGGGCCTGACTAGCTGAGGAGGTACTTATCTTATCCTGGTCTTGGGATCTGTACTCACAGGACTGCTCGCAGGGTATGATGGTGTCTTCCTGGAGATCTATAATTCTGTGGATGGCCGCTTCTCTGGTCGTCCAGCTGAGGTAGATGACTCAGGCTGGGAGGATGGATCTCTGCCTCAGCCAAGGCAGAATCCAGGGTTGGGGTCCCTGTTTCTGGGAGCTCCTACTAACACAGCCTACCCCAGCGGGGGGCTGGTTCACACTGCCTAGACCTTTCCTTCCTCCCCATGAGGTAGGAAGTGGGAACATTCCACTCCTCCTCAGAAAGGGGGGAGCTAACCTGGAATGGACTATTCCATGCTAGATACTAACTATAACCTGCTACATGCTGCTGGTGCACATGGAAAACCACAGCAGTAATACAAAACAGGCATAGCAAATGCAAACAAGGAACAATGCAAAGCAAGATTACACTGGATCATAATAAATATACACTTAACATTATGTAGCCGGGTGACAGTAGTTTTAGTGACATACTCTGGGATGTTACATACCCGCTTACTTTAAGTGAAGCCGTCCTCGGCATATGCTAAGAGGGTGGAGGAATCAGCTCTGGATACCCAATACAATACAAAGCGCTGCATGAATATACAAACCATATTCCAAAAAAGTTGGGACTATACAAATCGTGAATAAAAACTCAATGCAATGATGTGGAGGTGCCAACTTCTAATATTTTATTCAGAATAGAACATTAATCACGGAACAAAAGTTTGAACAGAGAAAATGTACAATTTTAAGGGAAAAATATGTTGAATCAGAATTTCATGGTGTCAACAAATCCCCAAAAAGTTGGGACAAGGCCATTTTCACCACTGTGTGGCTTCTCCCCTTCTTCTTACAACACTCAACAGACGTCTGGGGACCGAGGAGACCAGTTTCTCAAGTTTATAAATAGGAATGCTCTCCCATTCTTGTCTAATACAGGGATCTAACTGTTCAATCGTCTTGGGCCTTCTTTGTTGCACTTTCCTCTTTATGATGCACCAAATGTTCTCTATAGGTGAAAGATCTGGACTGCAGACTGGCCATTTCAGTACCCGGATTCTTCTCCTACGCAGCCATGATGTTGTGACTGATGCAGAATGTGGTCTGGCATTATCTTGTTGAAAAATGCAGGGTCTTCCCTGAAAGAGATGACGTCTGGATGGGAACATATGTTGTTCTAGAACCTTAATATATTTTTCTGCATTGATGGTGCCTTTCCAGACATGCAATTGGTGATCCTCTACCCATCTTGGCTTCTGAGAGACACTGCCACTCTGAGAAGCTCTATTTATACCCAATCATGTTGCCAATTGACTTAGTGTTAATTGGTCTTCCAGCTCTTCGTTATGCTCAAATTTACTTTTTCCAGCCTCTTATTGCTACTTGTCCCAACTTTTTGGGGATTTGTTGACACCGTGAAAATTTGAATCAACGTATTTTTCCTTTAAAATGATACATTTACTCGGATTACATTTTTGATCTGTCATCTATGTTCTATTACAAATAAAATATTGACATTTGCCATCTCCACATAATTGCATTCAGTTTTTATTCACAATTTGTTTAGTGTCCCAACTTTTTTGGAATCCGGTTTGTACATAAAATGACAAACAAAAACAAAACATATAACAGTTTCCTCGAGGTTCCTGCCCGCTAGAGTAAGGTGTCCAACACACAGTTTCCTTCTCTTGGTATAACCAGGTAACCTAATACTGCACAAAGCAAACATTACTGACTGACTTCGTATGTCCTGAGCTCGATAGACATCAAAGAAAGCATGGGGGTGTCTTTACTCCGTAATCCCACCATTGGGTAATGCAAAGCCCACAAATAGAAGGGTGGCTTTATCCTGTATTCCCTTCCCTGCATCATAGCCTGAAGAAATTTGGCTTGTAGCACGATCACTATGATGACTAAGAGGAAGCTTAAGTATGGCTCTAAGGTTTGAGGGCCCGTACCTTGGGCACATGGCTCAGAAGGGGAGGTATTTATCGACTCCGTGTCTTCTGGCAATGTCACAGGAGGAGAATCTTTAATCCCGTGTGCTCCTGGAAATGAGACACCTCCGGATGGGAACAATCCGGAACATTTACCAAGCGGGAAGGAGCAGCCTAGGGCTTCTAACGATTCCCGATGCAGCAGGGGTACCTGTGTAACTGGATCTGTCTGGACTTACCCTGGGTACCTATGGGTATATATCACCGGGTGTAGGCCATTAGTATTCAACGTCCCTATGTAGACAATCCGTATAAGGGGGAAGAGAACAAGAGCTGTAAAAGAGGCACACTTAAATACAAACCGGATTCCAAAAAAGTTGGGACACTATACAAATTGTGAATAAAAACTGAATGCAATGATGTGGAGATGGCAAATGTCAATATTTTATTCAGAATAGAACATAAATCACGGAACAAAAGTTTAAACTGAGAAAATGTACCATTTTAAGGGAAAAATGTGTTGAATCAGAATTTCATGGTGTCAACAAATCCCCAAAAAGTTGGGACAAGGCCATTATCACCACTGTGTGGCATCTCCCCTTCTTCTTACAATACTCAACAGACGTCTGGGGACCGAGGAGACCAGTTTCTCAAGTTTAGAAATAGGAATGCTCTCCCATTCTTGTCTAATACAGGCCTCTAACTGTTCAATCGTCTTGGGCCTTCTTTGCACCTTCCTCTTTATGATGCGCCAAATGTTCTCTATAGGTGAAAGATCTGGACTGCAGACTGGCCATTTCAGTACCCGGATCCTTCTCCTACGCAGCCATGATGTTGTAATTGATGCAGAATGTGGTCTGGCATTATCTTGTTGAAAAATGCAGGGTCTTCCCTGAAAGAGATGACGTCTGGATGGGAGCATATGTTGTTCTAGAACCTGAATATATTTTTCTGCATTGATGGTGCCTTTCCAGACATGCAAACTGCCCATGTCACACGCACTCATGCAACCCCATACCATCAGAGATGCAGGCTTCTGAACTGAGCGTTGATAACAACTTGGGTTGTCCTTGTCCTCTTTGGTCCGGATGACATGGTGTCCCAGATTTCCAAAAAGAACTTCGAATTGTGACTCGCCTGACCACAGAACAGTCTTCCATTTTGCCACACTCCGTTTTAAATGATCCCTGGCCCATTGAAAACGCCTGAGCTTGTGGCTCTTGCTTAGAAATGGCTTCTTCTTTGCACTGTAGAGTTTCAGCTGGCAACGGTGGATGGCACGGTGGATTGTGTTCACTGACAATGGTTTCTGGAAGTATTCCTGAGCCCATTCTGTGATTTCCTTTACAGTAGCATTCCTGTTTGTGGTGCAGTGTTGTTTAAGGGCCCGGAGATCACGGGCATCCAGTATGGTTTTACGGCCTTGACCCTTACGCACAGAGATTGTTCCAGATTCTCTGAATCTTCGGATGATGTTATGCACAGTTGATGATGATAGATGCAATTTTTCGCTGGGTAACACCTTTCTGATATTTCTCCACTATCTTTCTGCGCAACATTGTGGGAATTGGTGATGATCTACCCATCTTGGCTTCTGAGAGACACTGCCACTCTGAGAAGCTCTTTTTATACCCAATCATGTTGCCATTTGACCTAGCTCTTCGTTATGCTCAAATTTACTTTTTCCAGCCTCTTATTGCTACTTGTCCCAACTTTTTGGGGATTTGTTGACACCATGAAATTCTGATTCAACATATTTTTCCCTTAAAATGGTACATTTTCTCAGTTTAAACTTTTGTTCTGTGATTTATGTTCTATTCTGAATAAAATATTAGAAGTTGGCACCTCCACATCATTGCATTCAGTTTTTATTCACGATTTGTATAGTGTCCCAACTTTTTTGGAATCCGGTTTGTAAGTTGCTACAATTTTTGTTAAGTGCAATGGTTAAGTGCAATTGTCACAATCAGTGCATAAAATCACATTGCGGCACCTAGAAGGAGAATACACACAATGGGCATGTTATCTTGAACATTGCATAAAATTGGTAAACTGGTTACTAGTGCAAAATATTACAGTATGAAAAATTACAAAGAGCTCAGGTATCACGTTTGAGTCCTTTCATTGGGTGCAAGCTTTTACTTTGCCATAAAACATTTTTATAATAAAATAGTGCAATTTTATAAGTGCAAAATGGGGCTCAACAATAACTTGAGTCATGTTTACTTGAAGTGCTTAAAGTTGTAGAATCCTCTGGAAACTGATAAAAGTTACTTGCAATCCACAGGGCAAAGGAGTAAATTGTAATCCAAAGGGTTAAATAAAATGTCATAAGAGCAGCAAAGGCTATCAAGTAACCTGAGAAAGGGGATAAAACTGTTAACTTGGACATGAGGGGGTTAAGTGCTGATGGGGGGAGTCCTAACTGAGCATGATCATCTGGATGAGGACAAACACTGGCAACCTGGAACAAAAACGGTTAAAACAGCACACAAATGCCAAACAGGTCCTCACCCGTCAGATAGCAGTCCATGGAGTGGCTCCCAGAACAATGTCATTGATGGATTTTTCTTGACAGGGGACACCTGCTGGAGCTGCTGAAGTGCATGAGAGGTAATTCCTGCCTCTGGTGGTAGCTTAGAGTGGCATTGGTAGTGGTGCGCCACTGCCCTCTAACGGTGGCAGTAGGGATTGGCTGTGCAGACAGCCTGGAAAATGCAGCAGTAATTCTCTGCAGCCCGGGATCCACACTGGTGCAGGAAGGGGCAGAACTTCTGGCTGCAGTGGCTCAGGGAGAGCTGGAACAGTTGCCTGGGGCTGCTTCCAGGGAAGCATATAGGGAGGCATAAAACACGGTTGGACCTTGGGGTTGAAGGTCAGCACACTATTGTTGATTTGTCCTACCCTCAGTGTTGGTGGTGGTGACAGGTCCGGGATCAAAGGTGCAGGGGCAGGTTGAACCTTTTCTTTGAAGAGTAGGCAGCCATCCGGGGTTTCCTGGAGGCATCTGGTCCTGCCCGCAGAGCCTGGATCCTCCTGCCAGGACTCTGGGGTGACGGCAGGGGAGAGTGGCTTTTGCAGTAAGGTGACTCCAGTGGCAAAGAGTCCTTGCATGGACCGCATGGGGGTGTATTCCACCTGATCCCCCACATAAAGGTTGTGCCTTTCTTGGGGCAGATAATGCAGTTTTACTGAGCGGCGGCCTACAAATACTTCAGTGCCCGAGTAGTTCACCTGCAGGAACCCTACATCCCTCTCCACAGAGAACCACAATACAGTTCCAGTACGCCGGGTCAGTTTGGGGTCTCCTGGCTGGGGGCTATCGATGACCTGCTTTACCCATTCTTCAACCGCGGATTATATTCCCAAGCGGTCTGGGCAAAGGCCGTTATTTCATGGGGCACCTCAGGGTTAAGGCTTCTTAACTTCTCATAGCTGAGCGGCGGAGTGGAATCACCAGCTGCCTCCGCTGCACCAGTAGGTGGCTGTGGCTTTGCTGGCGTAAGGCTGATGGCAGGTGCTGGGGTTTCTGGACGCGGTACAGGGGAGGACCGGGCCTGGGCCTCAGGGAGCGGGGCATCTCCTACCTGATGTCACAGCCAGTTCCGGTGCCTCCTGGATGTGATCATGGGACTCTGGCACCATCTTCGCCTCAGTCAGCGACTTGTCAGTGTTGATGGGTGCAGCGTCAGCGGCGTCCTCTACGGGAACAGTCTTGATGTCGACCTCCATCTTCACAGGCACGTCGTCTTCCGCGGGGGCACTTGACTCAGCGGAGGGATCCACGGCCTCCGGGAACTTGATTAAATCCTGGCTCTTCACATCAGGGATCGGGTCATCAGCGGCGGCTTTCTCCGACTCCTCTGGAATGCTGGCCAGGGTAGATGATGCTGGGCCTTTGGGCACGGAGGGATCCACTGCCTCCAGACCTCATTCCACCTGGGACGTGGGTAGGCCATGTTTGCTGTTCTTCTGAACACACTGATTGCCAGAACTAAGGGAGGGGCGCAGAGGGTGGAGTCTTTATCACCTCGGGTCCCAATAACAAGTTCATGGAGGGCAGTCTCTATTTTTCCCACTTCCAAAGGGGCGTATTCGTTATCTTCACGCTCTTGAGGGGGAGTTACTAGATTTTCCCGCTTCTGGGGGTCGGATTCAGCAATTTCACTCTCTTGAGAGGGCGTTATTTTGTTCCTTTGTTTCTGGGCATGAAGATGAAGCGCCATTTTAACGAATATGGCAAATTTCACAATGTCGAATTAACTCTTTGAATGCTGGAGCGCATGTCTAGCGCTTTCTGGCACAGCAATGCAGTCACTTTTCAGGGTCTTTGCACAAGTGTCAGCGCTTGCAGTACTGTGAAACATGCAATGGGATCCGTTCACACACACAATTGGATTCGGATCTGTTAGCAGAGATGGACACACAATTCAATCCGATCCTGTTCGTGACTCCACTTAAATGCAATGAGCAGGACACTGGGTCAGTGGGGTTGCTATGCAGTGGGTCAGTATATATGTGTAATAGTTTGTGACGCCAATTGCAGCTTGCGCAGGTACTATAGCAGGGCCCTTAAAGATGTTATCGCTCATATGCCAGAGGGGGATAATGTCTCTGTGTAGTGTCAACGGTGTCTCCTACCTTGGTGGTACGGCTGGACTCCTGAATCCTGGCTCACTTGCATTAAAGGGACTCTGTCACCACTTTCTAACCCCCACTTTTAAAACTATAGTTCTGTCCATGGAGCCCCTGTGATTTCAATGGTGTTGTTATATGCGAAATCCGCAGGCTCGTTTTGATAAAAAAACCTTTAATCTAACCTGTCAGTCATGAGGATAAGGTGCCCAGAGCGTTTCTCCCGGTCTGAACATGCCGCTCTCCGCCGCCGCCGTTGGTGCCCAGCTCCTCCTCTGATCCTTTCTGCGCCGCCTGAATGTGAAGAAATACGCCTCCGGCTCTCCCTCAGTCCCCCCTCCTTTTCTAAAATTTCGCGCGTGCGCACAGGCCTGTGCCTGATGCGCCCGTGCAGACTTTTCGATTCAGCCTCAATGAGCGAAGTGCGCATGCGCACGCGCATGCGCACTTCGCTCAACCTCCCGCTGACGCGAACACTGCTGCACGCGCGGGATCTTAGAAAAGAAGGAGGGGGGACTGAGGGAGAGCCGGAGGCGTATTTCTTCCCATTCAGGCGGCGCTAATTCAAGGCAGAGGAGGAGCTGGGCACCAACGGCGACGGCGGCGGGCGGCATGTTCAGACCAGGAGAAACGCCCTGGGCACCTTATCCTCATGAGTGACAGGTTAGATAAAAGTTTTTTTTATCAAAACGAGCCTTCGGATTTCGCATATAACAACACCATTGTAATCACAGGGGCTCCATGGACAGAACTATAGTTTTAAAAGTGGGGGTTAGAAAGTGGTGACAGAGTCCCTTTAAAATTCAGTGCGGTTAGCAGGAGTTTTGATGAAATAATTGAGATCCAGTCTGGTAATAAAGTCCAACTTGAGTTTACTGAATGGAAGCTTTGATCCATACAAGGTACAGCATAAGTCTTGGGTCCCAGCAGGTTTTGGCAATATGTGACAGGAATTTATCTATTCTGCTTCTTGTACATACGCCTAGTAGAGTCTGGCAGGTATCTATCTTCTGCTCTGTCTTTAGTCTGCTTAGTTTGGGCCTGACTAGCTGAGGAGGTACTTATCTTCTCCTGGTCTTGGGATCTGTACTCACAGGACTGCTCGCAGGGTATGATGGTGTCTTCCTGGAGATCTATAGTTCTGTGGATGGCTGCTTCTCTGGTCATCCAGCTGAGGTAGATGACTCAGGCTGGGAGGATGGATCTCTGCCTCAGCCGAGGCAGAATCCAGGGTTGGGGTCCCTGATTCTAGGAGCCCCTACTAACACATCCTATCCCAGCAGGGGGCTGGTTCACACTGCCTAGACCTTTCCTTCCTCCCCATGAGGTAGGAAGTGGGAACATTCAATTTCTCCTCAGAAAGGGGGGAGCTAACCTGGAATGGACTATTCCAGGCTAGATACTAACTATAACCTGCTACACGCTGCTGCCACCCGCTGGTGCACATGGAAAACCACAGCAGTAATACAAAACAGGCATGGCAAATGCACACAAGGAACAATGCAAAGCAAGATTACACTGGATCATAATAAATATACACTTAACATTATGTAGCCGGGTGACAGTAGTTTTAGTGACATACTCTGGGATGTTACGCATATGCAAATTAACCTGAAATAAGTCCTGTCCCTGACTCATCTCACTTACAGGACTCATCTCAGGGTAATTTGCATATGTATCAAATAGTTTTTTATATAAAATAAAAGCACACAGAGCTATGGGGGCTGGGTATTGCGGATGTGCTAGCGGCCATCTAGCAACCCAGGTCCTCAGCTCTATACACAAAATCCATACGACAGGTTCCCTTTAAACCACACCCCATTTAGAATAGTCGCAAATCGGTAGTTAATAGGGGCTGTTTTTTTATTATGGAAGTGTCCTTTTAAGATGTCCTCCAAACATGCAAATATTTCATAAAAATATTTCATTTTAAAACGCATCAATAAAGGAAACTATAGGGAACGTCATCCAAACGTGCAAATTCTCTTCCCACCAGCAGAGGGCGGCAACGCCTATCAACTAGTCTGACGCGCCGCCATGTTTGTAGAGGGTGATACACGTCAGACAGTGACTTCAGGGGGAAATCCGGAACATAGAGTTGATAGTTCACGGCTAGAGAGGCCGGCTAAGTGGCTACACTTCCGGGTGGTGTTGGAAGTGTCTGTAGGGTTGTTGGGTCATTCAGCTGGTGTGACAGGAAGACCGGGAGGTAGGGGAGCCGGTGCGGACGCCGACACGTGGGGGAGGGACAGCCAGCATTAGCAGGTAAGAAGGTGGATGTGGCCATTACTTGTGTCATGGAAGCAACAGGTAGGCGGGGAGTGTGCACCTGTATGGAGGGAGCTGGTGGTCACCCAGTACTTTCCACCTCCTCTGTGCACAGACTGTCACCCTGCACCCATGTAGTCCAAGGTCTGTTTAAATGGCATCTGCCCTCAGCCAATCAGAAGTGGCTCACGTGTGCCCTGAGTATTTAGGCTCCTTCACCAGAAGTGGGTGCTCCTGGGGTGAGAGTGGGTGCTCCTAGTCCTTGTTACTGCCGGCAGTGTGTGCACACCCCGGTGAGATGCTGTGTGGTGGGCGCCGGTGCCGGATCTACGCCGTTCCATCTATAGTGTCGTTATCGGAACTGGTTACTGTAGATGTGTCGGTGCCAGACCTACCCCTGAACGGTTGATCAGTGGGTTGTTTGACTACCCCCATCAATCCGATAGCCTATCCCCAGGATCTATATCAATATAAAAATCCCTTCAAATCCTTTTGCACAGGACCGTAGTTTCTGTCCACATTTTTTGCTAATCGGATGCGGAGCTAATCGGATGCGGACCCGTTCATTTCAATGTGGCGGCATAGGACACACGCACGCTCGGCGGGGTGAACGGGAGAATGCACTATATACCAGTGGAGATTACATGGCGGGTGTTGGATACGTCGCAGTGTGATGAAAGTACAGGTATCCTAATCCCATGCTGGTTGTATGAGGCGTTAGGGCCACAGTGTTCATCTGCAGAGGAAGGAACGGAGCCAAGTTCTCGCCGTAGGGTCCTTACACGAAATGCCCCCAACCTTTTACTACTGGGTATAGGCAGAGTGGGCTTCACTCTTGTAGTCCTATGTAGGGGTTAATCGCGCACTGTACAGTTATCACGTTTGTGCTTTATAGCTGCAGCTTACTGGAGGACAACTAAGAGCTAAGGTTTATGAGTGTTTTACCAAAAAGATAAGGAAAAGGAAGTAGCTGAGAGAAGCAGGATATTCAGAGTCCTGGCGAAGGTAGGCAACGTTTCCTGCTGCCAGATCACAGCGTGGGAGGGTCCTGAAATCTGCTGCCGGGGAATTAAAGGTTAATATATTGTTTTATTTTATGAGCAGATTTATAAAAGTCAGCTTTTTCCTTTTATTCTTTATTTTGTATTTTGTAAATCAGTGTTGGTCCCATTAACGAGGCGTATCTTTTCCGGAGAATGAACATGGTCCGACAACCAGGACCCCCGCGGATCAGCTGTTGGGCGCCATGGCCTCTTCCTAGGCCATGTTACATCACCGTTCGCCTGTCACATAGTCTAGTTGCAGCTCAGCCCCGTTCAAGTCAATGGGTCTGAGCTGCAATTCCAAGCACTGCCGCTATACGATGTACAGCGCTGTGCGCGGAGAGATTCCGGTAGACGGCTGCGCATCTCTGAAACAGCTGATTGGTGGGGGTACTGGGACTCGGACCCCTGTGATGTGATAGTGATGACCTATCCAGATGATAGGTCATTATGATCCATTCCTGGAGAGCCCCTTTATACAGGAGCGGTTCCCTTTCAGGACACATGCACACAGTGCTTATTATGTCCAGACTTTTGACTGGGAAATCCACGGAGTGATACAGTACCAGTTAAGTAGAAGACATTTGTGACTTGTGGTGCAGATCTTGAAATCCGCTCCATGTCAATTGTGTGGATTTTCAGTACAGATTTCACCTTTTGGAATGAGGTGAAAAAGGGCCAAAATCTGTGAAAAAATCCACAAGTAACACAAGCAGATTTTGGTGCAGAAATGCAGTAAAATCTGCACAAAAATCCAGATAATCTGCACTGCTGTGTGCATGTTCCCTAATGCCTCAGTCACACGTCAGTGTTCGGTCAGTGATTTTTAATCCAAAACCAGGTGCGGCTGTAAACACAGAACAGGTGCAGATCTTTCCCTTAGGCCTCATGCACACAACAGTATTTTTTCATGGTCCGCAAAAACGGGGTCTGTAGGTCCGTGATCCGTGACCGTTTTTTCGTCCGTGGGTCTTCCTTGATTTTTGGAGGATCCACGGACATGAAAAAAAAAGTCGTTTTGGTGTCCGCCTGGCCGTGCGGAGCCAAACGGATCCGTCCTGAATTACAATGCAAGTCAATGGGGACGGATCCGTTTGACGTTAACACAATATGGTGCATTCGCAAGCGGATCCAACCCCATTGACTTTCAATGTAAAGTCAGGAGTCCCTTTACTTTCACACTTGCGTTCAGAGCAGATCCGTCTGAGACGGATCCGCTTATATAATGCAGACGGTGGGTCCGTTCAGAACGGATCCGTCTGCATTATATTGTTAAAACATTTCTAAGTGTGAAAGTAGCCTCAGACGGATCCGTCAAGACTTTACATTGAAAGTCAATGGGGGACGGATCCGTTTGAAAATTGAGCCATACTGTGTCATTTTCAAACGGATCCGTCCCCATTGACTTACATTGTAAGTCTGGACGGATCCGCTTGCCTCCGCACGGCCAGGCGGACACCCGAATGCTGCAAGCAGCGTTCAGGTGTCCGCCTGCTGAGCGGAGGCTGAACGCTGCCAAACTGATGCATTCTGAGCGGATCCGCGTCCACTCAGAATGCATTAGGGCTGGACGGATGCGTTTGAGGCCGCTTGTGAGCCCCTTCAAACGGAGCTCACAAGCGGACAACCGAACATTTTAACTTGAAGCGTCCCCATCACCATGGGAACGCCTCTGTTAGAATATACTGTCGGATATGAGCTACATCGTGAAACTCAGATCTGACAGTATATTCTAACACAGGCGTTCCCATGGTGATGAGGACGCTTCAGGTTAGAATATACAAAAAAACTGTGTACATGACTGCCCCCTGCTGCCTGGCAGGTGCTGCAAGGCAGCAGGGGGCAGACCCCCCCCCCCCCTGTTTTTAACTCATTGGTGGCCAGTGGGGCCCCCTCCTCCCTCCCCTGTAGTTAACTCATTGGTGGCCAGTGTGCGCCCCCGCCCCCCCTCCCTCCCTCTATTGTAATAATAGCATTGGTGGCAGTGTAGGAGGAGCTCCCGGCCGGACGCAGACATCGCAGCAGCCAGCAGGTAAGTATGATGCTTCTACTATTGCTAAGGCTAAGTAACCATGGCAACCAGGACTGCAGTAGTGTCCTCGTCGCCATGGTTACCGATCGGAGCCCCAGCGATTTAAACTGGGACTCCGATCGGAACTCCGCTGCCACCAATGATCGGGGGGGGGGAGGGGAGGCCGCACACTGCCACCAATGTATTAAAACAATAGAGGGAGGAAGGGGGGGGGGCGCACACTGCCACCAATGTTAATGCAGCACCTGAGGGGTTAATTGTACGGATCACGGCCCCCTGTAAGAGATCGGGTGCTGCCAGGCAGCAGGGGGCAGTCTTGTACACAGTTTGTAGTGTATTCTAACTAGAAGCGTCCCCATCACCATGGGAACGCCTCTGTGTTAGAATATACTGTTGGATCTGAGTTTTCACGAAGTGAAAACTCGGCTATGAAAAAGCTTTTATGCAGACGGATCTTCGGATCCGTCTGTATGAAAGTAACCTACGGCCACAGATGCCAATCTTGTGTGCATCCGTGTTCTTTCACGGACCCATTGACTTGAATGGGTCCGTGAACCGTTGTCCGTCAAAAAAATAGGACAGGTCATATTTTTTTGATGGACAGGATACACGGATCATGGTCTCGGGTGCAAAATGGTGCATTTTCTGATTTTTCCACGGACCCATTGAAAGTCAATGGGTCCGCGGAAAAAAACTGAAAACGGCACAACGGACACGGATGCACACAACGGTCGTGTGCATGAGGCCTTACACTTTGTCTGTGGAGGCTCCGCTCCTGGTTTTGGCTCACAATCACTGATGGAAATCACTGACCAAACACTGATGTGTGAATGAGGCTTCATTCATCCCGCAGATTAAATATTTTTTCTCCTGAGCTCCAGACAGAAATCAGTGGGTTTTTTTTTTTTTTCCCTGATGCTTCATCATTTACTTCCATTGGAATCAGATTGGGAATGGATTTAACTAAATTCTCATCTAATCCTGAGCATGTGAAGAGACTGCGCAGGAGTATTATAACAGTGCTTGAATGGGAACTGCAGCAGCAATGCAGATGTGTTGCTGCAGTCGCCATAAAGCTATGGTTGTACAGGACATGTAGTTAAAAGGGTTATTTGCCCTTTTACTACTGATGACCTATCCTCAGGATAAGTCATCAGTATCTGATAGGTGGGATCTGACCCCCGGGACCCCCGCCCATCGGCTGTTTGAGAAGGCACTGGAGCTCCTGTGAGTGCTGCAGCCTTCTCCCAGTCCATACATTGTACAGCAGCTGTGCTTGGTATTGCAGGTCAGTCCCATTCACTTAAAGGGAACCTGTCACCGGGATTTGATGTATAGAGCTGAGGACATGGGCTGCTAGATGGCCGCTAGCGCATCCGCAATACCCAGTCCCCATAGCTCTGTGTGCTTTTATTGTGAAAAAAAAAGATTTGATCTATATTACCCTGAGATGAGTCCTGTACGTGAGATGAGTCTAGCACTGCCCCGCATCCTCAGAATCTCCTCCTTGCTCCATGACGTCAGACTGCCAGAGCGCCGTAAGCTAGCGCATGCGCAGTGTCCTCAGTGTTCCTTCCCTGTGCTGGCATCAGTCTCAGGGAAGGTACAGCGCATGCGCTAGCTTGCGCATCGCAAGATTACGGCGCTCTGGCTGTCTGACGTCGGGGAGCAAGGAGGAGATTTTGAGGATGCGGGGCGGTGCTGGGCTCGTCTCACGCACAGGACTCATCTCAGGGTAATTTGCATATAGATCAAATCTTTATTTTTTTTCACAATAAAAGCACACAGAGCTATGGGGACTGGGTATTGTGGATGTGCTAGCGGCCATCTAGCAGCCCATGTCCTCAGCTCTATACACAAAATCCCGATGACAAGCTGCGCCTAGGCCACGTGAGTGATGAACGTGTTGTCTCTGGCCTAGAGAAAGCAGTGAGAAGGCTGTGGCGCTCACAGGAGTGCTGGTGCCTTCTCAATCAGCTGATCGGCAGAGGTCCTCCAATCAGATACTGACCTATTTCTGTCCTAACTTCCGTACATGTCCAGGAGTAATTTATCTGTAAGGCAATGTTTGCATTTTTTTTTATTATTAATTAGTGTTTTTTTTGTTTTTTACTGTTTATTGCTGAACATACCCATAGACCCCATTCATGCAGCAAATGCCAAATCTATTAGACCCCTCAGGCAACATCCATGCGGATTCTGCAGACGGATTCAGAACCATTCAACTTGACAGTGCTGCTTCTGTGTGGTTATGTGCATCCGTTACGCACTGACCTTCCCGATTGGCGGCCCGCGATATGGGCACGGCCAATCACTTGCCATATTCTTATATTGCAGCATTTTGCAGCATTTTGTGTAGGAAGAGCCGTGTTGTGATTTTGGAGCATGCCGAGTGTGGGAGGAAATGTGCCCACAAGTAAGAGCTCTGTTTCTCGCTGCATCCTATGCCTCCATTCTTGTAAATGTGACAGGACGTCCTTGCTAGAAGATTTAATTCTAGGAGATCTCAAGAAGAGGGACCCAAAGCCATTGGAGAGCAAGCCTCTCATGCTCCCCCCTCCCCTCCGTTCACCGCTATGGGACTCTGCTATGGTGAATGGAGAGCATGTGCGGCCTGTGCTGCATTCACCCCAAGGCTCCGTTCTTAAGATAGAAGAGGTTCCTAGAGGTGTGACCTGCACCTTTCAGACATAAATATCAAGATGGGACAACCCCTTTAATAGACTTTACAGAGGACTTCCACTTAGGCCTCATGCACACGACCGTTGTGTGCATCCGCGGCCGTTGTTCCGTTTTCCGTTTTTTTTCGCGGACCCATTGACTTTCAATGGGTCCGTGGAAAAATCTGAAAATGCACCGTTTGGCTTCCGCGTCCGTGATCCGTTTTTCCAGTCCGTGAAAAAAATAGGACCTGTCCTATTTTTTTCACTGACAACGGTTCACGGACCCATTCAAGTCAATGGGTCCGTGAAAAATCACGGATGCACACAAGATAGTGATCCGTGTCCGTGATCCGTGTCCGTGATCCGTGTCCGTGATCCGTGTCCGTGATCCGTGTCCGTGATCCGTGTCCGTGATCCGTGTCCGTGATCCGTGTCCGTGATCCGTGTCCGTTTTTCCTATCATTTTCAATGCAAACTTGACTTAGTTTTTTTTTTTCACTTTTCATGTCCGTGGATCCTCCAAAAATCAAGGAAGACCCACGGAAGAAAAAACGGTCACGGAACAACGGAAATCCGTTTTGCGGACCGCAAAAAAAAACGGTCGTGTGCATGAGGCCTTAAAAAGATGGTTTATTATCTATAGCACGTGCAGGTGATCAAAGTTTGGTAATGTTTTTTACTTTTCGTGTGCTGCCTGACATATCGACAGTGTTCTGTTTTCATCTTGGCCCCCACAGTGAAGCGTTTGGGGTGAGGCGGGGCATGGGTAGTACTGTCTGCTCTCCTGAGTTGTATTCGTCATAAAAAATAATTCTAGAGCATCTTTTCTTAGAGCTTTGTTATTCCTCCTAGAAATTTATGAATAAATTGACAGCTGTCTGTATTTTGCAGGACTGGTGCGGACCCATTCATTTTCAATGGGGCCGCAAAAGATCTGGACAGCACACCGTGTGCTGTCCGCATCCGCACTTATGTTCCGCCTCATTAACGAAGCAGAGTTCCGACAGTTCCGAGTAATTCGACACAAAAATCCTCAATGTAAATTTTTTGCATCGAGGATTCGTTTGTGTCATGTGACCACAGAGCGGGAGTGAAGAGCTTGCGATTACTCCCGCTCCGTGGCAATACCCACCTTTCCAGCAGCGGCCCTCCGGACACTCCACGGCATGTCCGTGGCCCCACGCTGCACTGACCTCCTGACATACACACCCTGTGACCTGACGCGCTGAGTGACGACAGGCCCAGAGCAGCGCAGAACGATGGAGTGTCGGCGGTGCCACTGCTGGAAAGCTAAGTTGGTGACAGTGAGGGGGTGGGGGCGTGACTAAGGCCGGGCGCCTTAGTCACGACTGCACAGAGTCATAGCAACCAATGACGCTGTGCACTCCAGGTGTCAGGAGGAGGGCAGGCTGCATGGACAGGCACAGCTCTGGGTGCTGGGACAGAAGCTCTGTGTGGTACAGTAGTTGCAGCTCCAGCTTACAGGGGGCGTGTCCTCGAGTCGAGATCCCAGAATAATACAAGAAAGGAAGTAAAAAGGTGCCCATAAATAGTGCCAGCCAGGGTGCACTGCCCACAATAGAAAAAAGGGTGTCAGAGTGCTTCTATGACTAGTGCAAGTTTGTGTCACCATATATAATGGCAACTAGAGCACCCTTCTGTATAGTGCCAACCCGAGTGCTCCCATGAATGGCTCCAACCAGAGAATCGCCATGAATAGTTCCAGTCAAAAGGCCACCAGGAGCAGTGCCCCCACAGTAACCCCATCAATAGTGCCAGTGGCAGAGCTGATGCCACCGGGGTGGGGGAGAGCTGATGCCACCGGGGTGGGGGAGAGCTGATGCCACCGGGGGATAGTGGATTTGATGGCACTGGGAGGAACTGATGCACTTGGGCTGATTGCACAGGGGGTAACAAAGGGTGTTGTCTATTAAGTCTATTAATTTTTTATTAGATTAGTCAATTAATCATAAAAAATAATCGATAGAATACTCAGTTTCTAAAATAATTGTTTACTGCAGCCTGATTCACTGAACCCTACTCGTGATACTGCGAGCAGCCTGCTAGGCCTTAACGTGCTACCATGCCCTGCAGCGTCTCCGGACTTGTCTCCCGTCGATCACATTTGGGATGTCATTGCTCAGTAATTGCAAAAGGAGCTGCCAGCAGCAAGATTTCCTTGTATTTCTTTCTTTTAGGGTATGACCTGTATTTGCAGTAGGAGGCACAGCAGAAATCATTGTTGGTCCCATTTAGCGGGACATATCATTTCTGGAGAATGAACATGGTCCGACAACCAGGACCCCCGCAGATCAGCAGTTAGGAGAGGCCAGTGCTCTGAGCGCCATGGCCTCCTCCTAGGCCATGTGACATCACTGTACATCGGTCACATGGCGTACGCTCAAGTCTAGGGTCTGAGCTGCAATACCAAGCACTGCCACTATACGATGTAAGGCGCTGTGCTTGGAGAGATGCCGGGAGATGGCTGCGTTCACCAGAGCTCCGTTGAGTGCTGCATATCTCTGAAAGAGTTGACTGGTGGGACTGGGACTTGGACCCCTGCCCATGTGACAGTGATGACCGATCATGAGGATAGGTCATTATTATCGCTAACTGGATAGCCCCTTTTTACATGACCGGTTCTCTTTCAGGCCACATGCACATGGTGCGTATTATTATGTGCAGATTTTTGAGTAGAAAATCCAGAGTAATACAGTACCAGTTTTTAGATTACATTTTTGACTTGTGGTGCAGATCTTGAAATCCGCAGCATGACAATTGTGTGGATTTTCTGTGCAAAAGGAGCTGCCAGCAGCAGATTCTGCATTCAGCGTGACAACCATTAATAACCTCATTGATGGCATGTTGAGGTGTGTACGTTTGTGTGTCTCTGCATGTGGCGCTCATACTCGATGCAAAATAAATTGAGATGTTTGGAATTTTTTTTTCCCCAATTTTTTTATTTTTTATCAGTTGCATTTTAAAGGGGTTGTCCACTCTTGTTATATAAAAGACCTATTCTCAGGATAGGTCAATAGAGATGAGTGAATTTACTATTTTGAAATTCGTTCACACTTCGTTTGGTGGTAAAAGGTGAATTGCGTTATGGATTCCGTTACCACGGACCATAACACAATTCTATGACGAAATGCATAACGGAATGGAGAGTCCTCTCCTGCATAACGGAAACGGGACAGATCTGTTTTGCAGCCCATAGACTTCTATTATGACGGAATGCCCCTAAAAGGCATTCCGTCATAGAATTGCGTTATGGTCCGTGGTAACGGAATCCATAACGCAATTCGCCTTTTACCACCAAACAAAGTGTGAACGAATTTCATAAGTGGATATTCGCTTATCTCTAGTCATCAATATCAAATCGGCGGAGGCCGGACTTCCGCCACCCCCGCTGATCAGCTGGTTGAAGGGAACGCAGGGCTTGTATGAGCGCCGCTTTCTCTTCACTCTTTACCTGCTCGCCATGGTCATTGCAGCGGTGAGCAGGTGTAATTAAAACTCCTCTGTCCTATTCATTTCAATGGGATGGCTCCTTCCTTTTAGTGCAGTGCAGGTACTCGGAGAGGTGTGGTGAGTAATTCCAGTGCTAGGACTAGGAGCACTGGGCTCACCAATCCATTTGCTCTCCTCCTGGGCCCCTTCCTGAGTCTGGGCCCTGTAGCAGCCACTTCCCCTGGCTCCATGGTAGCCTTGCCCCTGGTTGATGGCGAGCAGGTAAACAGTGAAGAGAAGGCTGCGCTCATACTAGCCCTGCGTTCCCTTCAAACAGCAGGATTCGGCCCCCCTGCTGGTCTGATGTTGATAACCCATCCTGAGGGTAGGTCATCAATATAACATGTCTACCCATCCTATGATTTCCAGAATTCCATGACTTTTCCTTCTTGGTGTTACAGTTTTGATGATGAGGAGCGTATGGGGGACCTGTTGTAGATGAAGCCGTAGAGTTTTGGGAAGGTTTCACTGCATGCTTATTACTTGTTGGATACATCAGGTTCTGTCTCAGGCTTTTCTTGTGTATTCTTATTGTGAGGCTTGGAACGTATACACTGACTGATTGTGAGGGATGTGGAGCTGTGACGCATCTGCAGCTACATCATCACTGCCGTGTACGTGTCCAGCACACCCAGCGAGACCTAGGAGGGACTGTGGGAGGAGGATGGAGTCAGATGACGGGAGAAGCCCTCGCCGGCACTTTCTTCATTCTGCTCTGTATTTAGAAATCCCAACACTCAAACTTGAGAAATATTTACAGATGTAGCAGAGCTGCGCTGGTATTCAGTAAAGCAATGTATGGGGGCTGCCACACTATAAAACATCTGCCTTGTGCTGCAGTTAATTTTTTTGCCCTTTTTTTGTGTTTTTGTTGCCTGTCATTTTTTTCCCTAGCTTTGCATTTCTCTACAGAAAAGTATGTATGTTTGATGTTATTTCCTTTGTAGATCAGTATGAAAAGAGCTTTAAAAAACACAATTGTTCAAATTTATCAAAACTAGTGCAAAGTAGAACTGGCTTAGTTGTCCATAGCAGCCAATCAGATTCCACCTTTTATTTTTCAGAACTCATTTGGAAAATTAAAGTAGGAATCTGATTGGTTGCTGTGGTCAACTACACCATTTCTACTTTACACCAGTTTGCTAAATCTCCCCCAATGTGTGTACACCATGGAAAGACTGAACACTGCCACTTTTTCAGACAGTCAAAAAATAATGGATGTCTATGGGACGAAAATGTCAGAAAATTAGGCAAAAAACATCATTCTTTTCCTTAGTTTTTTTTTAAGCAGCTCTCTCCATCTAAGGCCTCTTTCACACTTGCGTTGTCCGGATCCGGCGTGTACTCCACTTGCCGGAATTACACGCCGGATCCGGAAAAACGCAAGTGTACTGAAAGCATTTGAAGACTGGTCCGTCTTCAAAATGCTTTCAGTGTTACTATGGCACCCAGGACGCTATTAAAGTCCTGGTTGCCATAGTAGTAGTGGGGAGCGGGGGAGCGGTATACTTACAGTCCGTGCGGCTCCCGGGGCGCTCCAGAATGACGTCGGAGCGCCCCATGCGCATGGAAGACGTGCCATGCGATCACGTGATCCATGCGCTTGGGGCGCTCTGACGTCACTCTGGAGCGCCCCGGGAGCCGCACGGACGGTAAGTATACTGCTCCCCCGCTCCCCACTACACTTTACCATGGCTGCCAGGACTTTAGCGTCCCGGCAGCCATGGTCACCATTAAGAAAAAGCTAAAAGTCGCATCCGGCAATGCGCCGAAACAACGTTTAGCTTAAGGCCGGATCCGGATCAATGCCTTTCAATGGGCATTCATTCCGGATCCGGCCTTGCGGCAAGTCTTTAGGATTTTTGGCCGGAGAAAAAAGCGCAGCATGCTGCGGTATTTTCTCCGGCCAAAAAACGTTCCGTTCCGGAACTGAAGACATCCTGATGCATCCTGAACGGATTTCTCTCCATTCAGAATGCATTAGGATAAAACTGATCAGGATTCTTCCGGCATAGAGCCCGACGACGGAACTCTATGCCGGAAGAAAAGAACGCAAGTGTGAAAGAGCCCTGAGGCTCTGGTCATAAAAAGGCATAAAAATGTCTCTTATCTTTTGCACTGTTCCACTGGAAGGCTACTTTCACATCTGCGTTTTCCTTTCTAGTTTTGAGATCCGTCGGAGGATCTCAAAACCGCAGGAAATCGCATCCATTTGAACAACCGGCTGCATTCGTTCTGGACGGATCTGGTTGTATTATATCAAAAATGAACATACCGGCGTCAAATGTAAGGCCTCATGCACACAATAGTTGTTTTTCTCGGCCTCCGTTCCATTTTTTTTTACGGGTAGGATGGGGACTTATTTATTAAAATGGGTTAGCAAAAAAATGCTGATAGTTCATCCGTTTGTGTTCCGCGTCCTTTTTCCGTGTTTCCCTTCAGCAAAAAAAAAATAGTGCATGACCTACTTTTTTCACATTTGCAGACAAGGATATGCATTTATTACAAGGGATCTGTGGAAAAAAATGGATCCTCTCTCAAAAAAACGGATGCCGCATCAGGTGTCGTGTGCATGAGGCCTTAGTCAATGGGCGGCGGATCCAGCACCATTGACTTACATGGTTTTTGATGCCAGATCAAGTTACACGTGCGGGTTTGGTGTGGAAACGTAAATTATTCTGGATCTTCTGCATGTTTACCCGCACCCCATGTGCAGCTATCTGAATAGAGGAGGCGGTGTAGCTGGTTTCTCTATTCACTGTATAGCACTCATTGAATGCTATGTACTGAGGCAAGGAGACCACTTTATTAAACCACTTTATGAGGAGCTGCGGTGTGGCGGGTTTTGTCACGTCTGCAGATTTTTGGGACCTGATGATTGAAAAACAAAATATTGCTGTTGTCGCCTGACACTGCAGTGGACGCACTGTAATAGCCAAGCACGTTCCTGGGGATCTTGTATTGTTAGGAAGAGCTGGAAGAATTCACGTGGACAACTCCTCCTTTCACTGACATTTCCTTCTAGTCATATGTTCAGGGTTAGGCCTTGTCATTCTAACAAAAGATCGTATGGTATGTCGCTAACAGCCTGCTGATCAAGAAAATCTACTTTCCTGGGCAGAAAGGTGGAGAGGAAGAATGAGCAGAAGGCTGAAGGACCACTCCGGTCAAAAATGGAAAAATCATCCATCACATAGTATTTGTGTGTGCACCCTACTTTTACATTGTCCAGGCTTTCTACTCCTTTGATTTCTTGTTACTGTATTTCTGACTCCAAGGCCAGTAACTGAGTCAGCTGGATGGCAAATGCCTCGCAGCAGAACTAAGCCCCTCCCACAGCGGTAATAGCGGAGTGTGAATGATGCATCAAGGCGCCTGAGAGACATAAACCTGAGGCTGGGAATACGTCGGAGGATCTCTGTAATGGCAGTATTCAGGTGAATGAAACTTTGGGAGCACGTATAGCTCCACGACTTTCACCAAAGGATGCATTTTTAGTTTTGGCTTGGATTGGCTCTTTAAAGGACATCGGTCAGCAGATTTGTACCTGTGAAACTGGCTGACCTGTTCCATGTGCGCTTGGCAGCGGAAGGCATCTGTGTTGGTCCCATGTTCAGATGTGTCCACTTTCCTGAGAAAAATGATGTTTTAATATATGCAAATGAGCCTTTTGGAGCAACGGGGGCGTTGCCATTACACCTAGAGGCTCTGCTCTCTCTGCAACTGCTGCACCCTCTCCACTTTGATCAACAGGGCCAAGTGCGACTATGTTTTCACTGACTGGTCCTGTCAAGCGAAGAGTCAGCAGTTTCAGAGAGAACAGAGCCTCCAGGTGTAACGGCAAAGTCTGTTGCTCCCAGAGGCTCCTTTTCATATATTAAAACATAATTTTTCTCAGCAATGCGGACACACCTAAATATGGGGCCAATACAGATGCCTTCTACTGCCAAGCGCACATGTAACGGGTCAGACAGTTTTATAGATAGAAATCTGCTGACAGATGCCCTTTAAAGCTCCTGAATGGCAGCTAGCTATTGGGCTGGACTCCAAAACCTGCATTTAGAAAAAAATCATACTTGGTGCACACTGACGTTTGGTTTATGCTGTTTCTTTGGCACTTTTATTTTTTTTCTCAGGGAGTTGGTTCCTCAATATGCAGCAGGTTCTGCGGTGGCATTTTTAAGAGCCCCCCCCCCCCCCCCATGACATCAAAAGTTCTAAAAACAAACCACTGTATGTGACACTTTTTGGATGCAGTTATCACGACTCTTGTTTGGCTCTCAAAAACAGAGGGCCCTCGTATCCACTCTCTGGCACAGTAGTGTGCATGTTTATCTGTTGATCCATTCATTCCTGTAGGACTGACAGACATAAGACCTAGTAAGTCCCATAGAAGTGATGTCACCGTTTGCTTCTTTGTCTCGTTCTCACAACCGAAAACAACCGCCAGAAGTACAATCGGGAAATCCTTGGTGTAGTGTGCGTCGATGTGTGCGCAATTCCTCCAAAATAACATCACAGAGACGTTCTCAAGTAGGATCCAATAATGTGCCTGCTTCCAACAGCTAGGTGAGGTTTATTTATACCAGAAGATGGAAGGCGGTCTTACAATCATGACCAATGGGGAGACAGATTATGGTATGAAGTGATTGGCTGGCGAAGATGTGAATGATCGCGCAAACTTATATTCGCACACTTATTCGCGCCCTATCCGTTGCCGCACTTATCCTCATGGATGAAGAAACCATTGTTCGACGGTCCCCATCCCACCCGCCTCATCCGGCGCCATGACACTGGTATCCTGCAGTTATACCAGGCCGGGCACAAATCAGCTACAGGTCGGGACGACCAGACCATTGTGCGAAAGTCTCCGCAGATGCGAACTAATCTGCGCATCTCCATAGGATATATGGCAACCATACAGCGAACAATAATTTTCCACAACAGAAGTGAACAGAGCTGTGGAGCGCTCTACCACTTCATTCAGACAAAGGACTCGGGAACACTCTGTTTTTGGGATCACTGGGGGTCCCAGCAGTCGGCTCTAGTGATCAGATATATATCGCCTATCTAGTGGTTAGGGATATAAGCTTTTCTTGAGATAACCCCTTTTTTAGTAAATTGCACCAAAACATGGCATAATTTGGCGCATCTAATTTTAGAGGAATTATCTGTGCTTAGCCCAACAAGAGGTCATGACTTACTGAAGAAGGGCTTGACAAAATTCTGGCAGAATAGTCTATCTCAGTCAAAGCCAACCAATAGTTGGTATAAAGTTAGGTAAGTGTTTATCCCTTGTGGGCATTCGCTCTGGGAGTTAGGATTAGCGGGTGCAGCACAGAGGCAAAGTACAAGTTCTTGGTTCAAAACATCAGTGTTTTATTCACACGTGAAAGCAAAACAAAAACGCAAGTTGCTTGGGGATCGTTCACACACCTGAAAAGTTAACATACAAAAAAGTCACCTTTTCTCCTGGGTGTTACTTAACACCCTGTTGTAAGTTCTGCCTCGTCAAGTCCACAGGCAGGCGTTAGGCGGCCTGTTCGCCCTCACAGGGGTCTGAGCCCTTAAGCCCAGCTCAAGCCACAGATTCTTACACAGCCCTCAGAACACAGCACACAGTTCTCCTGAGCTCCACTGTCAGACGGAGGTAATCCTCCTCACCTGGCAGTGCTGGCTGGTTTTTATGCCTGGCAAAACCCTGCCTGGAATGTAGGGAGTAGTCACCCACCCAGCACTTTGACTACTCCCAGTAAGAGCCGTCCTTGATCAGCTATACAGCCATACTAAGTATCAAGGTGTCAAACAGCAACTGCTGCTGACACATAAAAGCCGGCTCTTACTCCACCGAGGCCAGGAACCTCGGTGACACGTACCTATCATCCACGATGATTCCTTGTACCTTCTTACACCCTTTACCAGCCTGAGTCACTGGGATAAGCCTGGTGCAGGTCTAGACTCTGTCTAAAGGTGGCCATGCACATTAGACAGAAGATGGTTGAACAGAAGTTAAGCCAACAGTCTGGTGAACATTCATTTTGAAGACATGGCCATGCACATTTTAGTCCAAACATGTTCAATGAAACTGGACGATGGGCGAAAGTTTTTTTTTTTTTGGGAACCTTCTTTCAAAGAAAGCTCTTTAAAGCCTCATTCACATGTCCATGCTTAAATCCGTGAGGCCTCTGTGAAGATGTCCGTGATGGATCCATGTGTCCGTTTTTCCTGTCTGTGTGCCATCCGTGTTTCACTGACACTGAACAGCTGAAAAATAATTTTCAAAGCATCTCTTCCTAATGATCTGTGAAACACTGATTAGGCTCGGGTGGCATCCGTGGTTTTTACGGACCCATAGACTATAATGGGTGTGATGGATCTGAACGGACAAAATAGGGCATGCATCAGTGCTAAAAAAGAAAAAAAACAGACCCACGGACCGTGCTAAGACACACATTAAAATGAATGGTGACATATGATTGAGGCTTAATTCGTGAACTGTCTTTCTTTGAACGAAAGGTCTGTCGACAGACAATGGGTGACTTCTTTTCAGATGAGAATGTTATAGTCGACCGATAACAGACCAATCATTTGTTATTAAAGCGATTGTCCCACAAAAAATATTCTACCGGTTTCAAACCAGCACCTGGATCTGAATACTTTTATAATTACATGTTATAAAAAATTTAGCATAGCCACTGAGTGTTTCAATAAAATGTACCTTAGGGGTAACGCCATCCTTGCTGGTTGACACACGGCACTTGTCCTGGTAGGTTCTTTCTTATAGTCCTTATATGCTGTTAGGCTGTATGGGCAGAAGTGGGTGATTATTTCTGGACCGACAGTTATTATTCTGTTCACCTGCGGCTCCCCATATATACATTGTAGTATTACATATGACCTACCTTTGTGATCTTTATTATTCATTACTTATTTATACATCAACTTATTTATAACTTATTCATATATTAATTCATGATAACATTGCCTGTAGCCCATGTCCCTTCAGGAGGGTGTTTTTCTCTGCCCACTTGGCTTTTAATGATTATGTCCTTGATACATATCATGTTTTGCAACTAATAAAGTATTTATGATATTTGATAATGGTACGTAGTCAGCTTTGTTTCTTCTATAGGTTTTGATATAAATCTAGCAGAGTAATGGATGGGGAGATCTCTGGATCCATGTGAGGTACAGGGCTGGTTCTAGCTTTGTTAGGCTACTTTCACACTAGTGTTCTGCTGTCCTCTCGTGAGCTCCGTTTGAAGGGGCTCACGAGCGGAGCAGAACGCTTCCGTCCAGCCCTGATGCAGTCTGAATGGATGTGGATCCGCTCAGACTGCATCAGTCTGGCGGCGTTCAGCCTCCGCTCCGCTCGCCTCCGCACGGCCAGGCGGACAGCTGAACGCTGCTTGCAGCGTTCAGCTGTCCGCCTGGCCGTGCGGAGGCGTGCGGATCCGTCCAGACTTACAATGTAAGTCAATGGGAACGGATCCGCTTGAAGATGACACCATATGGCTCAATCTTCAAGCGGATCCGTCCCCCATTGACTTTACATTGAAAGTCTGAACGGATCCGCTCAGGCTACTTTCGCACTTAGAAATTTTTCTAAGTTATTAATGCAGACGGATCCGTACTGAACGGAGCCTCCGTCTGCATTAATATGATCGGATCCGTTCAGAACGGATCCGATCAAGCGCAAGTGTGAAAGTAGCCTTAGAAAGTGATGTTGGATTTTAATTTTTTACATTAGTCATGGGATAAGTCCTTTTAAATTTCCACAACCAACTTCTGTCTCATGTGTATGGCCACCTTTAGTAGATCGGCGCAGTGGGGGAGAAATTCCACCTTTCATTTATTACAGCTTCTTTGGAAAATGAAAGGTGGAATCTGGTTGCTATGGGCAACTAGGCCAGTTCTACTTTACACCAGTTTGATAAATCTCCCCCAGTGTCCTTTCTTGGTAGTACTGACAGGTTGTTGATTTTGCGGCTTTGCGCGTCTATTTTTTATGTTAGTAGTTGTGGTGCCAGAAGGATCCTTGGTACTGTTTATTAATCTGTCATAAGGAAGTCTGTTATAGGCATAACATACATTATTGTGTGCTTGCAGTGTAACTTAAAGGGGTTATCCCATCATAGACAATGGGGGCATATCGCTAGGATATGCCCCCATTGTCTGATAGGTGCGGGTCCCACCTCTGGGAACCACACCTACAACGAGAACGGAGCCGGTTTCTGTAGTTTACAGAAACACCCCATATGTGATCGTAAACTGCTGTACGGGTACACGGCAGGGCGCAGAAGGAAATAAACGCCATATGGTTTTCGGAAGGCAGATTTTACTGGTAATAAGTTGCCATATCACATTTAAAGACCCCCTGATGCACCCCTAGAGTTGAAACGCCCAAAAAATGACCCCATTTTGGAAACTACGGGAAAAGGTGGCAGTTTTGTTGGTACTATTTTAGGGCACGTATAATTTTTGGTTGCTCTATATTACACTTTTTGTGAGGCAAGGTAACAAGAAATAGCTGTTTTGGCACTGTTTTTTATTTTTTGTTATTTACAATGTTCATCTGACAGGTTAGATCTTGTGGTATTTTTACAGAGCAGGTTTTTATGGATGCGACATTACCAAATATGACTACTTTTGTTTGTTTTATATACTAAAGCATTTTTGAAAACAATTATTTTTCTGTGTCTCTATACTCTGAAAGCCATATTTATTTTTTAGGCGATTGTCTAAAGTAGGGTCTCATTTTTTGAGCGATGAGGTGGCGGTTTGAATGGTACTATTTTACAATTTTGAGGGGCATACGCCTTTTTGATCGCTTGGTGTTGCACTTTTTGTGATGTAAGGTGCCCCAAAAATTGTTTTAGCAGTTTTTTTATTTTATTTTTTCTACTGCATTCAGGTGAGGGGGTGGATCATGTGATAATTTTGTAGACCCAGTCGTTACAGATGCGGCAATACACAGTATGTCTGGTTTTATTTTTGTTTTTATTTTAATTTTATTTTTACAATTTTATGTTTTCTTATGGGAAAGTTTATTTTTTATTTTATTTTTACTTGAATCTAGGTTTGCAGCGGGTATTGAATTTTCGATACCCAATCGATACTTTTGTATCGATTTGATGTTTATCGATACTAAGCTGCTCTCAGCCCGCTCCATGTTCTCCTCAGCAGCACAGTGGAGAAGGAGTCTCCTCCCTCCCCCCTGTGCCACTGCTGCCAATAAGAAGAGAGGGACGGAGGAGGGGAGCGACTGTGGCCATTGCACCACCAATGATGAGAACTCGCCCATTAATACAAATATAGGCGGCGGGTGCCGGCAGCAGAATCGCATAGCCAGCACCCAACCTCTATGAAAGGGTGCTGTGATCCGTGGCAGTTAACCCCTTATGTGTGGCACCTGAGGGGTTAACTGCCGCAGATCGCAGCGCCCTGTCATAGAGATGGGGTGCCGGCTATGTGATTTTGCCGCCGGCATCCGCCTCCTGTATTTGTATTAAAAGGTTACTTATCCTTATTGGTGGCGCAGTGCGCCCCCCCCCCCCCCTTCCCCAGTACTAAAAACATTGGTGGCAGTGGCCACAGGGTCCCCTCCTCTTCATTGGTGGTGCTGTGGCAGCTTCTGAGCGGAGCCCCAGCAATGTAATCCTGGGGCTCTGATCGGTTACCATGGCAGCCAGGATGCTACTGAAGCCCTTGCTGCCATGGTAAGCTCCCTGCTGCTGTGTGTACTATGCACAGGAAAGCAGGGAGAGTGTGAAGTCCTATTCACCCTAATAGAGCTCTTAGGGTGAATAGGACAAAGGATTAAAAGATCCCAGGTTCTAGCCCCTAAGGGCTTGTTCACACGACCGTGCCCGTGCTGTGGACCGCAAATTGCAGTCCGCAATGCACGGGCATTGTCTGTGGGGCAGCTGCATGGGGATCGCATACCCATTCACTTCGTAGTGCTTCCGTAGTGTTCCATTCCGTGCTTCTGTTCCGCATCTCTGGATTTGCAGAATGCACACAGAACAGAGCCCGTGTATTGCGGATCTGCAATACGGCAACGGGCAGCACATGTTCGTGTTATTCCATAAAAAGTAATAAACAAACACCAAAATATTAACTATAAATCACCCCCTTTCCCAATTTGACATATAAAATATATAAACAATAAATAAACATATTTAATCTCCACTGAAATGAAGGGAGAAATTCAGCTACAGGAAATCTGTGACCAAACTTTATTTGTGTTCTGTTCCTCTGCAGAATGTAAATTCCATGCCGAAACAGGACGCAGGTACTGACACTTTGTCTTTATGGTGCGAATTTTGTTCAGAAAAATGTGAAGGCCTCTTTCACACGGGCGTCCCGGATTTGCTCCGGATGTGTTGCGTGTGCATTGTTCAGTTTTTATCACGCGGGTGGACTTCTTCACTGAAGGTATTCTGTAGATTTTATTATTTTCCCTTATAACGTGGTTATAAGGGAAAATAGCATTCTTAATACAGAATGCTTAGTAAAATGTTGATTGAGAGGTTAAAAAATAAAAACTAATGACTGACCTTATCCACTTGATCGTACAGTCGGCATCGTCTTCTTTCTTATTCTTTCATGACCTGCAAAAGGATCTTTGACGTAATCGGTGAGTGCGGTCAGTGCAGGTCCTGCTGAATAAAGATAGAAGGTCTAAGTTTTCTGCGCGGGTGCAATGAGTGACGTGAACGCATAGCACCCGCACTGAATCCTGACCCATTCATATCAATGTGTGTACATGAGCGTTTTTTTCCCCACTTTTTGTCTGACTCTGTCTCCAATAGGAAAGTTGTATCATCGCCATTTTATTCAGGTAAACCGCCCCCGACTAGCTCAGATTTTTGTTAGATCGTCCTAGACTTGATAAACCTGTAGAAACAGGATGTTTCAGTAAATTAAGCTGACCTTGGGCTATTTCTTAAATGTAGAAGCATTATAAATAGCGTTTATTGTAATGTAAAGTGACAGCTCCTTTAAGTGGAGGCAGTTCACTTAACTCATTCATGTAGAAGTTTCCATAACCTCATGAGCGTCAGAACGGAAGGTCTGTCTACTTTATTTCCGACTCTTTTCACGGACAGCTGCCTTTTTACCTTGCTCACTTTCTCTACTACAGTAAGATAAGTCTTTATAACTTGATCACAGGGGCAGTAATGTCACATATTATTACCCTAGATTGCCACGTATTAGCTCAAAGTTTAGCGTACAGTAGATTTTAGATCCCTTTTTAAACATGCAAGGATTATCTGGGATTTTGTGAAAATTGGCCAGAAGCAGAAAATGGTATAAAATAAAATAACAACCTATGCTTAGCCATTAAATCCCCTGATGGCTCCAGGGCGGCCTCTCCTACAGCAGAAATGTCTTTAAAATCTTTCATGTGATCACTGAAGCCAAACATTGGTCTCAGAGGTAACGGGCCAAACATGCTAAGTGTCACTTCTGAGGCCAGTGATTGGCTGCCTCGCCCTCTCCACTTTGTCTGGGCCAGGTCTGACATTTCACTGCCTGGCCCTGTCAGTCAAAGTGGAGAAAGGGCGGCAGTTGCACGAGAGCAGAGCCTCTAGGTCAGTGCTACAGACAAAAAAAAATATCAAGGAGCCATTGGCTCCTAACCTAAAGAATTTAGGAGCCAAATTACATTTTTTGTCGCCAAACTTAAGATAATATAATTAAGTAATAATAAATAAAATAAGACATGTCTCACCTTGTGTAGTTGCCCATTGGTCTCTCCTTTTGATTAGTTCTTCTAACCCCATCAATCTTGAGGCTCACCGTCCTTCATTACACCCCCTTACTGTTCCTCCATTAAAACCCCCACCTACTCTCACCCACATGGCTACTGTAGTGTTCCAATAAAATAAAAAAAACTGGGATGCTTAGGAGCATGAGTTTTCCTAGATTACAGCCCACACAGTTAAAGGGGTTGTGCACTAATTTCTATGAACTCTCAGACTAGCCAGATTTGCGTTGCTGATCCCTTGATCCCTAGGGGCTCGGCCTTGGCTCATTCACTTCCAGGCCTTCGCTACTTATCTTGAGTTTCTCCATGAAAACTTGTATCTTAATGCCGCTGCAGCCAATCACTGGCCACAGTGGAGATCTGATCCCCTTGCATCACAAGACCATTTAACATAATGCAAGGGAAACTGTGATCAGTTATTGGCTGTAACGGCGTCAAACAGGACGTTTTCATGAAGGGACTTAAGACAAGCAATGGGGGCTCTGGAGCAAATGAGCCAGGACCCAGCACTGGGGATCAGGTAAATATGATCACCAACAAAGGTCCTGCCAGTCTCAGAAATTAGTGTATACAAACTATCCCTACTTCAATCCTTGAAAGGCCAATCACTTAAAGGAGTTGTTTCATTACAGATAATGGGGGCATATCGCTATGATGTGCCCCCATTGTCGTATAGCTGCGGATCCCACCGCTGGGACCTTCACCTATATCGCATGCACAGCCGCCCTCCATTCATTTTGCGGTCCCCACCGCAAAATTCACTTTGCGGTCCCCAATGCACGGGCAACATCCGTGCGGCAGCCGGGAGAGATCGAGACCCATTTAACTTCAATGGGTTCATGATCCGTCCGTACCGCAAAAAAATAGAACATGTTCTATATTTTTGCGGTGTGGAGGCACGGAGAGAAACCCCACGGAAGCACACCATAGTGCTTCTGTGAGGTTCCGTGCCTCCGTTCCGCACCGCAGCTCCAGATTGCGGACCTATTCAAGTGAATGGGTTTGCATCCGTGATGTGGGGAGCACGCGGCCGGTGCCCACATATTGCGGACCCGCTGTTTGCGGGCAACGACCGCGTGCATGAGGCCTTATTGTTGGATAACCACTTTAATGTAATACATATTGGGTGAATTTCTGTTTGTTTTGGACATTTGTAGAAGAATGGCCTGTTCTCTTCTGTAGTCCATAGAGCTTTGTCATGCCTCTGTATAGTGCAGCACTGGTTTGTATTCTGTCCCCCCGTGTACTTCTCTAGTAATCAAACACATTTCATCCCCTTCAGGCTGGCTCCTAACAGGTTCTGCATGATCAGTAGAGACAGTCGCATTGAATAATGCTTCTTCAATTATCAAGGCAAATAACTGGCCATTGCTGGAATTGAGTGATGATCCTTATCTGCTTCTGTAATTGACCTGCCACCAGAAAATAGCTGCTGGCACAAAATAATCACCGGAGAAGCAATTATTGATTAAGCCACCATTCACTGACTTGTCTCATATAATATACCCACGCTTTTCAGTGTCTTCCAATGAATTCTTCCTTGCTTGGGCTTTCTCAGATTTTACATTTTTATATTGTTTAGTTGTACACTTATGCTTGAATTTTTTTTATTTCAATATACTAAGGTATTTAACGTATATATCAAAACTCCCATCTTTTACCTTCCCCCTTTTTGATGAGCGATTGCTGATTTGATGAAATCGTCCCAATCATAATACTGTACTGTAAAAAATGATCTTGTTTCCAGGGCTCTATTACACCGATAAATCCAAGTCTTTGTGGAGCATTTCTTAGGAGGGACTGTATCTTGCTGCTGGGAGTCCCCACAATCAACCGTTCCCAGCAGCAGCCTTGCTTGGCCGTTCCGTGCCTTGGGAACCGCAATTTCCGGTAATCAATGCACGGGCGCCATCCATGCGGCTGCCACAGACTGATCCAGGCCCATTCAACTTGAATGGGTCCGTGATCCATCCACACCACAAAAAAATAGAACAAATTCTATCTTTTTTAGCGATGTGGAGGCAAAAAGATACAAACGGCCAGTGCCAGTATATTACGGGCCGCGATACAGACATGGCTGAGCATGGGCCGTGTGCTTGAGGCCTTACAATGAATCCTCAGCATAGGTAATCAATATGTGATCAGTAGTGGTCCTATTATTGGCACCCCTAACAATTATCTCACTTGAATGGGTAGGAGCTGCAGATAGGACATGTGACGTACCGATAATTAGCCTAGGGAGCGGTCATGGCACACAATGCATTGCTGCTGCCTCTTCCAACAACTGATCGGTGTAGGTGTCAGGAGTCAGACCCCCCCCCACCGATATGATATTAATGATCTGTCTTCAGGATGGGTCATCAAAATTTTACTCCCAGAAAACCCGTTTAAGTTAGTCATAAAATAATTTAGGACATCCTGCGTTGAGGTTTACACATTCAGGTTTTTTTCATGCTGTTTTTGAAGCTAAAGCCTGGAGTGGATTCAAAAAGAGGAGGCATGTATTAGATTTAAAAACTGCATAAAAACCTAAACGTGTGAACATGGCCTGCTAATGCAAACTTAACTCGAGTTGGAGTTTTCTTCCACAGTAGGACTAAGACTGGGCAAAATGGGAGTTAATGGAATAGTAGCAAGGAGGAAACCACTGGTATCCAAGAATGAGGCTGTATGGTTGTCTATGGAGGCAATATGCTAAACCACTCAGCGTCAGCCATAATTGTAGGATTTCAAATGAATGCAGCGGTCCAAAATCAGACCCATTGGGGACTGGAAAAACGTTTTTCTAAGTTGAGTGTTTTGTTTGTTTTTTCTCTTAATTTTCAACTGCTCCCTGCAAAATGTACAAAATCTTGGAGTACTGCTTTGATCCCTTACAGTAATCTCTTGGGGGTTTACACTAATCCCTGGTGGCTTAGGGTATGGCCACATATTCAGGCTTCCTGGTGCAGTTTTGGAAACCAAAACCAGGAATGAATTCCAAACAAGAGAAATGGCATCTGTCCTTTAAAGGTTTTTTTCTGTAATAAAGATTTTTTTAAGCAAGTGCAAAGAGCATTCCCCCTGTTATCGAAGATTCGTACTTAAAGGGGTTTTCCAGGAATTAAGAAAATGAAAATACTTAAATATTACTTTATTATAAATATATTCTCAAATACCTTTTTATAATGGATTGTTTTGTCTGGGAAGCAATCATCAGGGGAAAACAAATGGCCGCCGCCCTATTCACGCAAAACCTGATCACACATGAGGACAAGTTACTTTAAAACACTAAAGTAAAGAGCTGCCTCATCCTTCTCTGCTCTGCTTGTCAGGGACTATGATCTTGAACACAGATGATAAGAATTTTAGCTAAATCTCTGGGGAATTTAGTTAATGAGGAGACATGAAGTATAGAGAGGACGGACAGGACAGACTGTGGTAATGTGTTGCTGTGGTAATGGAGACAAGTGCTGGTGCTCATTAGCCTCACCTCACCCTCTGCTCATGTCTCCTTATCCTTTCTTTTTCCACACCTGTGTTCAGCATCATGATTACTGACAAGTAGAGTAGAGAGGAGGATGAGGCAGCCCTATGGCTCTTTGTGAAGTAACTTGTCCTCCTTTGTGATTAAAGACGGGTTTCGTGTGTACTAATAGGATGGCGGCCATTTTATTTCCCCTGATTATTGTCTTAGACAAAACGAGCCATTCTAACTAATAATAGGTATTTGTCAATATATTTATTATAAAATAATATTAAGCATTTTTTTTATTCCTGGAGAACCCCTTTAACTGATCCTTGTTACTCCTGTCCTGCGCACTGCCTCTGCTGCAGTGGGGCATCTGGTGGCAAATCGCCAGTCATTGGTTGGCGCAAGGCAGGAGACCATGCACCACTGGATGTAAACAGGAGGGGTCGGGGAGCAGGTAAGTATGAATCCTCTGTTTCAGGGAGCATGCTGGGGGCACTTGGTAAAGAAACATTATTATTGGAAAGGACCTTTTAAGGACAGATGCTTCTCTTTTTTTGGATTTCACTTCACGTTTGGCCGTACCCTTAGTTTATTAGATATTGCTCTGGCACTGATTACAGTGTGGTCTCTTCATAAACCCGTCCGACTATTTCATGTTCTGTAGAATGGGCACAGACAGTTTCCACAATGCATGCTGATTCTTTTCATTTTACTTTCAGATATGTCTGACAACACAAGTGATACAACACCTAATGATGCAACATTACCTGATCCTGAAGATGTTGCTTCTGACCCTGAGGTCTGTTATTAAGATAAATATAACCTAGAAATTATTAGCTGCCTTCATCTGGCAATGAGATCTCTGTGAGAAATGTCAAAGCAGTGGATTTCTAGCTGGATGATGGGCATAATTTATCACCATAAGTCTACGGGCACAGTACCACCATTTGTGCCATTCTGGTCACCACTGATATTTGAATGCCAGAGATGTTGTGGGGAACTAGCCCTTTAGGCTACTAAGCCTTCTGTATCCCGGATCATTTGTTTGAAATCTTGATTTCATTTTGTCTCCATAATGCTCTGTTGAGACTTCTGTTGCAGACGTTCCTGCTGCAAATTCAATTGTATCTATTGGACCCAATGTGCCCACTGTGTGCCAAAGAACCTTCATTTGGCAAACACTGGGTCGCCATGAGTTGACATTACTTTTTCGACTGTATAAGTAAATGTAGTTTGTTGTGCTTTCCTAGAGGCCTCATGCACACAGCCGATGTTTTGGTCCGTGTGCTGTCCGCATCCGTTGCTCCGTTCCGTGGCCCCGCTAAAGAAAATATAACATGTCCTATTCTTGTCCGCGCTTTGCGGACAAGAATAGGCATTTATATTAAAGGCTGTCTGTACGTGCCGTTCCGCAAATTGCGGAACGCGCACGGACGCCATCCGTGTTTTGCGGATCCGCGATTTGCGGACCACAAAACACACCACAGTCGTGTGCATGAGGCCATAGAGAGGGACACAGCAAATAAAAAAATAAAATGTAGACCACGCTTATACTTGAAATTTTTTTTTTAAATTGCAGTAGGAGTCGGGCCACTGTAGGCCTATACAGTAGCTTACGTTGGGGAATGTTTAAAGTATATGTCAGGTGGAAGTAAACAACAGTCTGAACAGAGCTTTAATGAGGCAATTAAAAACATGAATTTAATAACACTATATTTTTTTTTTTATTGGAATTAATCACGCCTTTTTTTTTTTTTTTTTTTTTTAAGAGGTTCTCCGGGACTTTGATATCGATGGCCTATCCTCGGGATAGGTCATCAATATCAGATTGGCATGGATCAGACTCCTGGCACCCTCACCGATCAGCTGTTTGAACAGGCTGCTGTGCTCGACAGAGTTCAGGTGAGCGCAGCCTCCTTACGTCTTACCAAGCACGCTCCGTCCATTGGATAGTGGCTTTTCTTGATAATGCAGCACAGCCCCATTTACTTGAATGTGACTGTGCTGTGTCTAGGCCGCATGATTGATATTCGATGATGTCACTGGCCTCGGAGGAGGCATAAGCGCTCACGGCACGCCATAGCCTCTTTGAACAGCTGATTGGCGGGGGTGTGGGCACTCAGACCCCCACTGATTTCATAGTGATGATCTGTACAGAAGATCAGCCACCAAAATCCAGCATAACCCCTGTAAAGGAAAACTACCTCTAGAAATTGAATTTTGGTCCGCAAAATACGAATATCTTCCATTTGCATACATTTTTCTTACTCCCATGAACATAAATTATTATTCTCATCTGCAATACAGAGAAGAATAGGACATGTTTTATTGTTTGTGATCCACCGAAAACACTGATGTGTGCATGGCTCCATAGAAATGAATAGGTCAGGCACTACTTAATAGGTTTTTATGGAGAGCAGGAAGGCCAAGATCTGCTCATTCTTAATTGGTGAGGAGGAAACAGGCTGGAGGAATATGTCTACCCTCTGTTAAAAATTACTGTCAAGCTATAGGGATATTGCAGTGGCCAGGTTTGTGGTGGCCCCAACGCTACGCTGGGTCCCCTGGACACCGTTGAGGTGTCGCCATGTGTTGCTGCTCTCCGGAAGGGATGGTAAGGTGTGGTGCACCCCAATGGGAAATAAGTCCAGAGAGTCAGGGTCTGCAGTAAACCAAGGTACTCTTTTACTGGAGGAATTCAGGTCCAAAACAATACAGGCGAGGCATAGGACTGGCTTCTCCAATCTCTTCCCTGGCAGAAGAAGGGTTTGATGCTGAGGAAAGGCCTAAGCTAGCTATCGTTCTCTCTTAGAAGGCTGGCATCCTGGTCAAGGGCCCACAGCCTGTACCTCGGTAGTAGGGGTGGCTCCTTCGTCACAGAGTTGGTGATCCATGGTTCAGAGACACGGAGGAGGAGCCGGAGGAGGGTAAAATTTATCTTCTTGTCCCTACCTGGTTGGAGGCGGGTCATCTCTCATGGTTTTTGAAAAGGAAATTACTGGTAAATAATGTTTTTTTGATCGCAACGAAGTGTAAATGAGGAATTCTGTCATATTTTATTTTTTAATTACATTTCTTTCACGGCATTCACCAAAGCGTATAATTTATGATATTTATGTAGTGCGTGTCGTTACGAACGTGGTGATACCAAACATATAAGGGAGATTTTTTTTTCTTTCAATTTTTGCATTGAAAAGCGTATTTTTTTTTTTACTAGAATTTATATATTTTTTTACCACTTAATAGTTCAACAAGGGGACTATAACATTCTGACAACATTCTGATTGATTTTAAAATACAATGCACTATCCGTATGGTGCATTGCATTTTAATGTGAGTGCTTTACTAACATTGACCAGAAGGCTCCGCCAGAGAGGCACGGTCTGCTGGAACCTACTCAAGGCTGGTTTGGGGCCTACATCAGACCCCAGCCAGCCTTCACACAAATCGATACCCCACGATCAGCACTTTACATGTAGTGCCTTAAACAGGCTGGATCGGCACCAGGTTGGTCCGGGCTGTTAGAACAGAAGTGTGGCTCTCGTGTGTGAGCTGGCACAGCCCTTAGACTGGGCAGCCGTAAAAAGGCGGTGGCCCAGAGTAAGGCCTCTTAGGCCTCATGCACACGGCCTTGCCCGTATTGCGGACTGCAAACAGTGGGTCTTGCAATATGCGGGCGCCGGCCATGTGCTCCCCTAATCACTTGAATGGGTCCGCAATCCAGAGCTGCGGTGCTGAACGGAGGCATGGAACCCCACGGAAGCACTACGGAGTGCTTCCGTGGTGTTTCTGTACGTGCCGCCGCAAAAAAAATAATAATAATAGAACGTTCTATTTTCTTGCGGTGCGGACGGCCCACAGACCCATTCAAATTGCGGTCCCCAATGCACGTAACGGCCGTGTGCATGAGGCCTAAGTGACCACTGTAAAAAAGTATATGGGTGGTCACTAAGGGATTAAGCTTTCTGCATGGTAGAGGTTGTCTTTACTCTCTGACAGACTAGCGAAGAAACAAGAAAACGGAGCTCATGGTACCAAAAAAGTAAAAAATGTATTTTATTAAATTATGACATGATAAAAAAACGTACATATGAAAAAATAAATATGCCATTAAAAAGTGAATGGGAGCAGAAGAAAAGCGCCACCCTGGGCTAGCACACATGTCAATGGTAAAGATTGATTTATAGATCAAATAGAATAGCATGGTACAATGACCGACCGATGACCAAGGAAAAGTATGGTGGATACAATATGCAGGTGAGTCAACAGTCAAAAAAGAAACCATATGGCAAGGTTTGTATTGCAAGTGCAAGAAAGGGATGAGCAACAAACCACAATAGAGACCAGGTATGAGTAAAACCTGTATTGAATGCCGTATGGGTAAAAAGGACGGAGACTCACCTGAAAAGACTGTGTGCTGTATCACCCAGGATGACGCTACCGCAACGCACAACAAATGCCGAAACGCGCGTGGGGGTAGCGTCATCCTGGGTGATACAGCACACAGTCTTTTTCAGGTGAGTCTCCGTCTTCTTTTTACCCATACGGCATTGAATACAGGTTTTACTCATACCTGGTCTCTATTGTGGTTTGTTGCCCAGGGTGGCGCTTTTCTTCTGCTCCCATTCACTTTTGATGGCATATTATTTCTTTTTTCATATGTACGTTTTTTTTTATCATGTCATAAACCAATAAAATACATTTTGTACTTTTTTGGTACCATGAGCTCCGTTTTCTTGTTTCTTCGCTTATCTTACTCGGGAGCTAGTACCGAGTCACAACTACGGGTGCCCTTAATGGTCATAATAGGTGGACACTGTTTCCCATTTTCCATTTGGACACCCTTGGTCTTTTTTGCTTTCCTCTCTGACAGACTAGGCTACTTGCAGCAAAAGACCCTTATGGGACAAATATAGAAACTTTTTTGAAGCGTAATTTCATTTCTGTCTAGAGATGATATGTTGAAAAAAAATTCTTTACAATTAGATTTTTTTGGTTTGTTCCAGTTATCAGGAACGAATGCTTATTGCCATTAATTGCTCCGTGTAGAAGTGCCGCTGATCACCCTACCAGTGCAAACCTGACACATTAAATCCTTGTCGTCAACACCTTGTCCTGTGCCACCCATAATCAATGACTGCATGGGAATGAATGATCATAGTTACCATCATTCATCCCCATACAGAAGGGATGATTGCTGCAAGTTAATGCACTTAAACAAAAGACAGTGATTGGGAATGGGCGGTTTGATCCTGATCATTGCCCCGTTTAGCAACCTAAGTTAATGGACCCTAGCCGCTTCCTTCTACTTAAATAGGAGTTGGATGTTCTTTATCTAGCTCACAGCTTTCACAGACTTGGATCCAGTAAAGACACAATCCAGTACTAATGTAAATACCAATAATACCATCTGTCCAAATCTTATTGATGACTCAATAGATGCAGGTCGTTTGCAGGTCTTCTCAGCAGAGCTTGCTCATTGAATCATGGTTTATATCGAGTGATTAGCTTGTATTTCCTACCAGTATTCTACTATGAACTTTACTTTCTAACATATTCTGTCAGGGCTAATGGTCATTTTCTAAAAAACCTCCTACCAGCTTTCTCCATGAGCCAGGGAAACCCTAAGTTAGAATACCCATCTTGAAAACTGAGCTGCTAGTTGTCCGCTCTTCATTGTAGGCGTTCTGCAGCAGTTCTATAACTCTACGTAAATAAAAAATGACCTGTGAAATGGATCCTATGTGTTGTCCTAGTTTTAATAGCTCTGTGAATGGATGCCACGTGTCCTAGTGCAGTAGCATCTCTACTGATTTGATTGCTGTGTAAGCAGAATTGGGAAGTAGAAGAACATATTACATTATTAATGCTTGCTTGTTCCTTCTCATTTAAATGGGCATATAAAGTCTACAGCGTGTAAGTAGAACACCTGTGCCCCATTACTACAAAATTGTTTTTGGAGATCAGCAACACACTCAAGGTTTAAAAAAAATTATCCTTTTCAGTCCCAAGCAAATATGTTGGGGGTGCAACCCAGTGTCCGGCTTTTGCTCATGAGCCTCAAAAGTCAGCAAGCTTGAAAAAAAAAAAAACATGTAGGATTGAGGTGTTGCATTTTCAGTGAATAAAAGTATCACAAATTTCTCTGAAAAGATTGGATGTGCACTATGATTTTTCTTGTCTAAGGGTAAGTTCACACTTATTTTTTTATTTTTTGATGTTTTGAGGCAGATCTTCCTGCAGGTTTTTCAGCCAAAGTCAGAACTGGATCAGCAGGAAGAAATGCAAGTCCTTCCTTTATATTTACAATTTCTTTTAAAATTCACTTCTGGTTTTGGCTGAAGAACCTGTAGGAAAATCTCCCACAAAACCTCCTCCAAAAACTTAATGTGAACCTACCCTTACAGCTCCTATAGAAATCCCATTAGCTTCACAGGGGGCAATAGATTACATATCATTTCATATCTAAAGCTGGATTTACACAGCCTGATGTCCGAACCAATTATTGGGCACAAACGTCTAAAGGTGCCACAGATCACCCAATGAACGAGAAAATCATTAATTGGGTGAAATGATCTGCAGTGCAGACACCTCAATCATTGTTTCTTGGGAGCAGATCATCGCTCGTCCTCATACTGGGCTTCACCTCCATCTTCCCGACAATCGACTGCTCCTCGCAACATCTAAATGTGCTTAAGAGTTCATGTAAACTTTAGGTAACTACTGTGTATATCCAAGCTGAAGGACATCTGTAATCAGATTTTTACCTATGAACTGCCTGGGCTGTTTAATGTCCGCCTGGCAGCTTAAAGCATCTGTGTTGGTCCCATGTTCATATGTGTCCGCATTGCTGAGAAAAATTAAGTTTTAAAATATGCAAATGAGCCTTGAGGAGCAAGGGGAAAGTAGCCATTACATCTGACAGCTGCCTTTTAACCTCTTCCTGACTTAGGACGTCCTATTACGTCATAGCAGGAAGTGACTTTCCGCAATTTGACGTAATAGTATGCCATGCTGTTTGGGTGGGTACCAGAGCTGTGTTCGCCTATCAGTGCAGGGGCCTGC